>NW_025793956.1:281908-449517 GCF_021613505.1 Equus quagga | reverse complement strand
TTGTTAGGTTATCTTTTCATTTTGTTGATGGTTTCCTTTGCTGTGCAGAAGCTTTTTAATTTGATGTAGTCCATTTGTTTATTTTTTCTATTGTTTCCCTTGCCTGGCCGGGCATGGTACTTGAAAATATGCTGCTAAGACCCATGTCAAAGAGCATACTGCCTATGTTTTCTTCTAGAATCTCATGGTTTCAGGTCTTACATTCCAGTCTTTGATCCATTTTGAGTTGATTTTTGTGAATGGTGTAAGATAATGGTCTACTTTCATTCTTTTGCGTGTGGCTGTCCAGTTTTCCCAAGACCATTCATTGAAGGGACTCTCTTTTCTCCATTGTATGCATGACAACTAATTTTCAACAAGGGAGCCAAGTGCATACAACTCTGTTGGTTATTTTCTTCCTTCCACTAACTTTGAGCTTAATTTGTTCTTTTCCCAGTTCCTAGAGCTGTAAAGTTATCTTGTTTATGAGATACCATTACTTTCTTAATATATACAACTTATTATTGTGAACTTCCCTCTTTGAACTGCTTTTGCAGTATCCCATTGATTTTGGTATGTTGTTCTTCCATTTTTTGTTAGTTTAAAGATACTTTTGATTTCCTTTTTGTTTCTTCTTTATCCCATTTGTTGTTCAGGAGTGTATTTAATTTCTACACATTTGTGATTTTTCCAGTTTTCCTGCTATTATTGATTTCTAGTTTCCTACCTTGAAGTCAGAAAAAATAACATGGCCTGATTTCAATCTTCCTGCATTTCCCAAGGCTTGTTTTGTGGACTTAACACAAGATCTAACCTGGAGAATGTTCCATGTGCACCTGGGCTGTATATGTATTTTGCTTTTGTTGGATAGAATTTTCTGTATATGTCTGTTAAGTACATTTGGAGTAAAATATAGTTCAAGTCCAGTGTTTCCTTAGAGATTTTCTGTCTAGATGCTCTATCCATTGTTGAAAGTGGGCTATTGAAGTCCCTTACTATTACTGTATTATTGTTTCTTTCTTCTTTCACATATGCTTGCATTTGCTTAATATATTTATGTCCTCCAATGTTGGGAGCATATATATTTATTTTAATTATTTATACTCTCTCAATCAATTGACTCCTTTATCAGTATGTAATGACTTTCTTTATCTCTTGTTACAATCTTTGGCTTAAAGTTATTTGTCTGATGTAAATATAGCTACCCTTGCTTACTTCTGATTGCATTTGTATGAAATAACTTTTGCCAACTCTTCACTTTCCATTTATGTGTATCCCATAAAGCTGAAGTGGATCTCTTATAGGCAGCATAGTTGGGTCTTGTTGTTTTATATAATCAGCCACTCTCTGCCTTTTGGCTGCAAAATTAGTCCATTTACATTTAGAGTAATTGTTAGAGGTAAGTACTTATTAATGCCATCTTTCTGATTGTTTTGTAGTTCTCTTGTTCCTTTTTCCTTCTTTCACTGTCTTTCTTTATGAGTTGATGATTTTCCATATTGGTATGCTGTGATTCCCTTCTCTTTATCTTTTGTGAATCTACTGTAGGTAGAACTAAAATTGCAAGAATATTCCTATATTTACACATTTCGGTAACTTTACTAGCATTATTTATGTTTTTGTATGACTTCAAGTTACTGTCCACTGTTTCTTCATTTCAGTCTGAAGAACTCCAGTTAGCATTTCTTTCAGAGTAGATTTACTAGTGACAAACTGTTTCAGGTTTTGTTTATCTGGAAATATGTTCATTTCTCCATTTTTAAAGGATAGTTTTACCTTTTTAAAGGATAGGGGTTTTTTCTTCTTTCAGCACTATAAAAATATCACCTCACTGCCTTCTAGCCTCCATGATTTCTGAAGAGAAATTGGCTTTTAATATGGAGGATGCCTTTTACATGGTGAGTGTCTTAAGCTAGCACTTTGCACATACTATGAAAGGCTATAATTTTTTAAAATAGAAAATAACAAATGTTGGTAAGGGTTTGGAGAAATTGGAATCTTCATACAATAAGGTTGGGAATATAAAATGGTGTAGTTGCTGTGGAAAACATTGACAGTTCCTCAACAAGATAAACTTAGAATAACCTTTTATACAGGAAATTCTACTCATAGGTATGTAATCAAAGAATTGAAAGCAGGAATTAAAACCTAAACTTGTACACACACGATCACAGAAGCACTATTCACAGTGAAGTAGAGATGTATGCTGCAAATATATGAAACTTGAAAACACTATGCCAAGTAAAATAGGACAGACACACAGTACTACAAATTGTATGACTCCATTTATATGAAATGTTTAGAGTAGGAATATCCATAGAGAATGAAGATTTGATAGGGTCTGGGAAGGTGGCAGAATGGGAACGATTGCTTAACGGGTATAAGGTTTCTATTTGGGGTAAGGAAGACTTCTAGAACTAGAAAATGGTCATGGTTGAGAAGAGTATAAATATACTAAATGCCACTTGATTGGACATAAAAAAATTAAAATGATAAAATTTTTTGCCGTATATATTTTGCCACAATTTTACAAAAGGATTACAGTGTTTACATGATCAGCAGTTTCTGATCTAAATTCTTTTTAAAAGATCAAGGATTATGAATAAGGTAATTTGATAACAATAACTAGAGGAGAAAGGCAAGAGTTTACATAGTCAGAAAAGTGTCATATGCATTCAAAGAGAAAGAGGCCAGAGTTATTATAGATGAAGAAATCTAGCATTTATACAGGCACAACTCATATCCATATCAATGTTAAAGGAAACCACGGTTTATATAGCAAGTATTTCACATCTATATTCCATAAAGGAAGAGGCCAAAGATTATAAATAAGGGAATTTCACAGGCATAATAATAAAGGCCAGAGTAACAAATATCAGAGTTTATACGTAAGAAAACTCACACCATATATTAGAATAGAACAGTCATGTTTTGTAGAACTAGGAAGCCCACATCAATATCTAAGAGAAAGGGTCAGTATTTCCACAGTTAGAGAGTTCATCACATATCCAAGAAGAAAGAGGTTGGTTATACAAACTGTGCACAACCACAACAAGGAGGAGAAGTCCACGTTTATACAAGCAGAAAGTCTTATCTACATCTACTTAGAATGACTGAAGGTTTTATATAGCCAGTAAGTAAAGACATACTGCAGAAATAAGCAGCCCATGGATTGTGCAAAATATAAGTTTGCATTGACAGTATCCTCTCCCCCACCAAAAATGGGTTTATAAACTCAGGAATCTGGTGTTATATACAAGAGTGTAGGATATAAGAGTTTTATGCCTTTAGAAAGTTCATATCCTTTTCGAAGAGGATTTTTTTGTCCAGTTTTGCAGACTAAAGAAGGTTGTGTCCACATCCGAGAAGGAATAGGTCAAATTTAAGATACATAAGTGCTCAAAAACAGGCAGCTTTACGATTATATAGGCGAAAGTTCACATATTTCCATGTAGAAATTCCCCAGGATTTATATATCCAGTATCCCATATCCATATTCTAGAAAGGCGCAGGCTATGAATTATACATAAGGGAAATTCCCAGTCATACTTGGTAAAACAAGCCTGAGTTTATGCACTCAGATAGCTCACACCATATACAAGAATGCATTCAGTCAGTCATAGCTATATTATGGAAGTTTATAGCTATATTAAAGAGAAGGTGTCTGGTTTGCACATCTAGGAAGCACATTTCTACATTCTGGAGCATGATGTCAGAATTTATATAAATAACAGCTCAAAAGAAAACAAAAAGCCCAGAAAAAAAATCAATGAAAAATGAAGCAGCATGGAATTTCAGGGACCATCCTTCCCCCAAAACAGCCCTAAAATTGGCAAATTGACAGAATCAGTTTATTGGAACTCTGGAATGCAGTCAAAAGTGCAATTAAGCAAATGCTGAATTAGAAAAAGAGCCACTCATACATACTAGGGGAGGTTTGTGGCATTTTAAATTACACTTGTCCCACACTGTCCCCAGTGTGGCAAGGATCTTGAAGATGATAACCCATATTCCTGGTTTAGGAGAGAGCAAAGGGGACCTTGTTCTGAAGGAAATCTGTTTATCTGTTTAGCACTGCCTGGAATCTCTCTGAAGCACCAACACCAGAGTCTAGCCTTGTTTTGCCTAACTCTAGACTCTTTCAGCTCCAAAGAGTAGATGCACAGGGTGATCTCCAAAACACTGAAAAGCAAATGGGTGGAATTTGGAAGATGGTAGCATAGGAAGATCCTGAGCTTGCCTCCTATGGATAAAACAAACCTACATCTACCTGTGGAACAGTTTCCTCTGGGAGAGATCTGAGAACCGGATAAAAAGAACCTCCACAACAAGGGACAACACAGAGTAGGGTAGAAGAGAAATAGATACAGTCTCACTGAGAAAAAAAAAAAAAAAAACCCTCCCTAGATGCCAGGAGCAATCTCAAAGATATGGAGGTTTTCCTGCAGGAGTGGAGGATTCAAGATCCACTTTTAGGCATGCCAGCCCTTAGACCCACGACAAGAAAAATGAGACCTCAAAACATCTGGCTTTCAAAACCAGTGAGAAAAGCTAGAGAACTTCAGATAAAGTGAAGCTGGGTATCTGAGGGTTATGTAAATATTCAATTAGAACACTGTTGCCCTTCGACATGGTTCCCAACACAGACACAGATGAAAAGAAGTTAATATAAGCTTGTTAATTAGCTGTTTTCTTGTTTAATCTGAGGGGTAACTCAAGGGTCACAAGGATTTATCTGGTTGTTTTTCAGAAAAAAAAAAGTGCCTTTAAGGCACTTAGCTAGGAAAAACCAGGATGACTGACGATAGTTGGTTTTTCTGGCCTCACATCTATAGAACCATTGCTGCGCAGCTCTTAACGTCCAATTCCAGCTGCGATAGTGCAGCTTGCAGACCAAAGGATTGCCTGCTCACCATTGCCGACAATGGCAAGTCTACGTGTTGTTCTTTCTGTGTTACCACCCTGTCTCCAGCAGGGGCAGGAACGCACACAGTGAGCTAGTCCAAACAGTCCCTTGCTACTCCTCCCAGAATAAAGAGCACTAGAGAATCCCCATCGCGGACCTACTCCTATTCCAAGATTTTCAAGGACCTCTCCAACTTGACTTCCGAGATTCCATGAGATTGGCAAGCTCAGGAGTGTGTATCCAGTGGCATTATGCAAACTCCTTCTACACGTCTGTGCAGCCAATCCCATTCTGTGTCCTCTCCTCCTGCCGGCTTCGATCTGCCTCAACTCACTGAAAGACACACACTGCCAGTCCTGCACCAGCCACAGTTTGTCAGAACATCTCGACCTGCTTCCCTGTCTCCCACCAGACCGAGAAGCACTCTGCTCGTGAGTGCCGCCTGGTAGAAAAAGAAAAGAGCTTGTAAAGGAGATTCTCAGATAAATTCCAGGTCTGGCTGCCAAGGCATGCGTGGTTGTGATTTGAAATCCATCAAATTATGAAGGCTCTGTCCTGGGGCCATGCCTACGAATTTTGAGGATGATATCTTGAAGCCTTCTCAGATCTGATTCTTAACAACTGGGTGTGGGACACATAAATGTCTCCTGGGATGTGTTTTGTTTTGTTTTTCTTTGTGAGGGGACCCTGCACTTGCTGAAAGTGACTTGTCCTTTCCTGAGAGCCCTAGCAACAAGCATACCAATGGGGAAAGGGCCCATCTATTTTCCTGGGGACTTGAGTGGACCTTCAGTTTGTATGATTCCAAAAGCAAAGAGACACTTGTTCTCAAGAATCCTCCCAATGATGGAGAGGGAAGTCATTCCTTGAGAAAGAGGCTCAAGTCATGTGGAGACAGACTATAGTGGAGGAAATTGGGGCCAATGGCCCCTGATTAAGAGCATGAATGTTAGCATGAATTGCCAGAATCTGATATGCAAGAACATGCCAAGGACTAAAGAGTCCTTTCCTGTGGACTAGAAGTCTTACACATCAGAAGGGTAGTGGACGGGTGAATCACAGCAGGAAGGTTTTGAAAAGAACCACATTCCGTGGGCAGATTCCACAGCTGGCAACCAGGATGCAAAATCTTAAGCACCAGAACTTCTAGATGTCGTGATCCTTCATAGCTTTGGAGATCAAAAGACTGAAGTGATAGGATGCTTTTAGGATGTTAAGGCCATAAACACCCACAGACTCTTCTGGGGGCCTACGAGCCAGCGATGCCTGGCCCTGCGATACCCAGCTGCAGGCAACTATGATCTTGAGGTCCCCAGGCCACTCACCGGACCAGGCAAGAACCTACTTCTCTCCAACACAAACTGCAGGGTTCCTGAAGGCCTCTCTGGCCTGAACCTTCTGCCAGCAGCCCACCCTGGTCTCCTGGCCCTGACTAACAGAAAGCCCAGAACCCCTTCAACTGATATCCCTTCAACTCCCTCCCCCAGAGGCCACCTGAGCAGGGCAGGCTGCCCTCCCTTTCCTCCTGTCTTGTTCCCCTCTGGCTGCATTAACAGGAAGGTGTATGGCAAGCCAGCCCTGGTAGAGCCCTGTTGCCCATCCCAGCAACAAGATCCAGGCGGTCTCCCATTCATACTCTCATGAGACTTGTCTTCTGAAATCCTACAGTTTAAGAAATGTTCAAAGGCTGGGGATGCAGGCCTCAGAGGTGAGCCCATAGCCCTTGGAACCCTCTCCAACCCTGGGCCCCAGGCCAGTCCCTGCCCACCACCTTTCAGGTCTCTACTCGACACACTTTACCAGGCGCAGTCAGGGCAGCTGGAGGGCAGCCAACCAGTCTTGATGCTCTTCCTCAATTCCTCTCAGCTCACTTACCTCACCAAATCCTGATCTTGGACTCCTCTGGGCAGGGGGAAAAGAACTCAACTCCTGATCAAGGCTCTGCTGAGAAAACAGCTCCCATTGAAGGATGCTTGTAGTTGGACTGGACTTGGACATAAAGACTGGGATTCTGCTTCCTGCTTGTGCTTTAGGGTGATGAGGACTACGACTGGTACTTTAGGGGGCAATGGCAGCTTGAGGTCTTATAATAGGGCTCTGTCTTATCAATTGCAGGATGAGGTTTGAGGGATATGTTTAAGAATGCAGAAGCAGAGTTGGGATTTTATGTAAAGTAGGAAAAGTCTAAATGGTCAAAAAGCTACTATTGGGCTTAGAAAGTAACACAGAAAAATAAGTTTGGCAGTCACATTTGAGCTAACAGATCTCAGCATGCAATGAAACAGAGGAACAATAAAACAGAGTCAATACTGGCTCATTTACATAACAGTGGTTTTGGCAATGAAGAAGGAAATACAGATTGACTAGTCAGGCTGGAAGTGAGGAAACACAGGAGTGATCAGGGCTGTGATGCAGGTAACACTGGTAAGCTGGTTGTAGAGGACTGAAGTGTTTGGGCTGGGCAAAAGAAAGAGAAATGACCATGAGAGGCAGTAATACAAAACATACTTTATTGGGTGGCACTTGAAGAGGGTTTTATGAGAGGGGAAGACCCTCCCAGCATGAGAATTAAGGCAAAGGGGCCACCATACAGATGTTGAGTCAGAAAAGGGAATTCAAGAGAAGGCAGGCCTGGGTGATGTTACCCAGGAACACTGCAGGGATTCACTGGGTCAGACAGCTCCGACACAGTAATGGCTTGGGGTCTTATAAGATGTTCCTATTTTATGACCAAGCATTTGCTGGGTAAAGATTTACAGTATTTATAAAACAGGGAAATCTAAATGCCTAAATTCCACTTTTTTTTGTTTTGTAAGATTGGCACTTGAGCGACCATCTATTGCCAATCTCCTTTTTGCTTTCTTCTCCTCCTTCCCAAAGCCCTCAGTGCACAGCTGTAGATTCTAGTTGTGAGTGGCTCTGGTTGTGGTATGTGGGACGCCACCTCAGCATGGCCTGATGAGCAGTGCCATCTCCACGCCCAAGATCCAAACCAGTGAAACCCTTGGCTACCAAAGCAGGATGCATAAACTCAACCACTCTGCAACAGAGCTGGGTCCCTGAACTGTTTTTAAAATAAACAGATACACAAAAATTTCACTCTGGTGCCAGGGGATTTTGAACTACTGCAGTGAAGAAATAAACTAGAGGTTAAAACAGAAATGCCATCTTTAGCACATTTATATAAGTGTGGTAATGATGGAGGAAACGTGTTAGAATGGTCAGGGCTGGGACAGAGAACAAAAGTAGGGTGATTAGTAAATGAACAGAATAAACAAAAAGTGGTCACAGTTATGATGGAGGAAAAACATGCAAGAGTGATAAGGACTAGGACAGAGGATGCAAAGGTAGAGCTGGGATTTTACTGTACGCGTATAATTGGAAGGAGGGAGAGGCAGAACTTAAGACATAAGTTAGACATGGGAATTTTTGAGGAGGAGGAAGAAATTACATTTGAGAGGGAACTGTAAAAGACAAAGGGAACATGTATTTCAACTGCAGGTAATAATCACTACCCAAGAAAGCTGCTCCTAAAAAAGGGGCAACAGTTGCCAGTTATTAAGGAAAAAAGGTGAAGAGAAAGTTCCAAGAAAAAGAAAACAAAAAAGCCTGTTAGTTTACCTAAAAAGACTGTGTCAACCAGAGCACAAAATGGAAAGGCTTAAGAAATCTGCACTCTTCAGAAAAACTTGAGCCAGATTTAATCATATACTTCTTTTAACTGGTCTCTTAGACTGAGGGTCAGCAAACTATGGCCCACATCCAGTCAGCCTGTGAGTTTTAAAAAAAATTTTAAGGAGTTGGGAAAAAATAAAATATGTCATGTCATGAAATTTTATGAAATTCAAATTTGTGATGACAAATAAAATTATACTGGAACATTGCCATGCCCATTCATTTACACGTGGAGAGCTGGGTAGCTAAAATAAGAGTGTATAGAGCTCTCAAGTCTTTTACACTACTGCCTGGCATACTACAAATTACAGTAATGCAGTAACAACTTTACATAGTATTTTGAGTGTCATACGTGTTGTGGGCTTCATTTTATTTTTATTACTAGTGCAAACCTATCACAAAAAGAAAAGTGGATGGTGAATTCAGGTATGGTACAGACATGTGATGTAAGTAGTACTGAACTAGATGGCAAAGTGTTATTTTTATCATGCAATGACATAATAGCTGTTAGAATACAATATATGTTGATATTACCTGAGTAAGTACTGGTATATCCAACCCATAGGGAACAATGTCAGAAAAGACTAGAAAATTTAACATAGAATACCTCATCAAAGTAGAATTTCTTCCTAAAAATCTAGTAAAGCCAAAGTAAGTTTCAAATGGCTCATTTGATAGCCAGTTAAGGAAGGCATTAACCGTTGTTGAGTTCATTAAATTATGTTTGATAGCAGCAACTGAAGAAATATGTTCAGAGAAAATAATTACCTTTTCAGAGACAAGAGTCAAAGGTGAGGACATTGGGAGAATTTAAACAAGGCAAATCATCTCAAGTGGATTTCTTCGAATGTTAAGGTGACAGACATTATCACTACTGCGTGTTTTTGCTTTTTAAAAGAAGCCAGTGTCAATTTGGAACTAACTGAAGAATGAACGTTTATTAATAGTCTGTATGGAACAACTATAGCTAAGAATATATTTAGAATAATTGAGAAAACACAAATATGAAAACTGAAGTAGAATCTGCTAGGGAGTCCCAGAACTAATGATGGTAAAAACGCATAAAGAAGACAGACAAATTTGCAAAGCTCTTGAAAATACAGATGTTTAAAGGCTACAGTTATTTACTCTTATTTCTCATCTGCAGGCACCCTGCCGAAAATATTTGAATCTTTCGTAAGTTGCTGTACCAATATCAATGGTGAACTTCACTTTCATGAACTTCATCATCATCAGTTTCATGAATTTTTGTCAGAAATAAAAGCTAAGTAACCTACCTGCCCTAGCCCATAGTGGTTTGATGGCTTAACAGTGCTAACGTTTTACTGAAATTTTTTGAATCCAAGATTAAAATAAAGCTTTCCTGAAAGAGAACAACTACCATCAGTCACTGTTAGAGAACACTAAATAGCTTTGAAAAATAACTTTTTGCTACAGATTTGATCATGTTTCTCAATAAATTTGACTAATCACACAGGAAATCAGCACTTATATACAAAACCTAATGATGCATTTTTGTTTGATTTCAACTGTTTTAGAGCTGGTTCCAGTAAAACAAATACAGACCAACTAGTAGAGGAAACCCATGAAAGGAAGAATAGCTGTCTGACTTTGGCTTGCCTCCCTACTGAGGAGGAAGTAAATAATCTGTGGCTGAGGGGGTCGGCCTGGTGGCACAGTGGTTAAGTGTGCAAATTCCACTTCTGCGGCCCAGGGCTTGCTGGTTCGCATCCCTGGTGTGGACATGGCACCGCTTGGCACGCCATGCTGTGGCAGGCATCCCACATTTAAAGCAGAGGAAGATGGGTACGGATGTTAGCTCAGGGCCTGTCTTCCTCAGCAAAAAGAGGAGGATTGGCAGCAGATGTTAGTTGAGGGCTAATCTACAAAGAAAAGAAATCTGTGGCTGAGCACTTAATTATTGTAGATAGAATATCTTCACTCTTTCACTGCATTATCAGTATTTTTAATTACAAAGTGATTCTCAAATAGTTAGATGCATATATAAACTCTGAGGGAATAAATACAGGGAGCAAATGCTGCATTTACAAAACATTCCCTTAGAGAATTAACACTAACTCTAAGAGGAAGGACAGAGAATCATAGGGCCTTCTGCCACATCTGTGGGGGAGAAGGAAAAGAGACACAAAAGTCCAGGAAAAATTCTTATATCTAATAATCTTATAATAATTACTAATCTAATAATTCTTGCATCTTGTATCTAATAATTTTTGGCTAAAATATCATGACATTCTACTTATTTTACCTGGTCCCTATGTTGCAGTAAAATATCACTTTTTGACAGATGAAGAGGGTAAAACTGCAATAGAGGGCTAAGATTAGGATTCTTAGCAAAAAATCTATGCTTGAGAATGACCTGCCAGAGTAGAAAATAAAGAGAGGAGAAGAAAGGAAAACAAGAAGAGTGGCAATACTTGTAGGCATGAAATATTGAGGTCTACACTGGCTGGGGTCAACAGGAATAGAAAGGAAAGCACTGACTTAAGAGTCAAATCAGGTCAACATAATCAGAATACTACAAGGGACTGAGAGCACAATTTAGTTTATATAATAGGATAACCCAAGGAGACACAAGAAACCTAAATTGACTGATGATTTTGTGTTGGTTTTGCTGGAGATTCACCAATCACACTGAGTTTTTACAACAAATGTATTAGATCAGATATTATATTATCATTTGAAAGAAAAAATAAATGACACACAATTGGAGAGGTATAATAACTTGTTCAACTTTATCGAATTTAGGATTCAAAGTCAACTGAATACACAAAAACAGAGATTGGTACCAGGCAAGCTAAAACTATTTGAAAAAGAAAGTGAGAGGAAATCACTCTACCCTTTTCTAACATCTACTTTTTTTTTTTCAGTAAGGAAGACTGGCCCTGAGCTAACATCTGTTGCCAATCTTCCTCTTTTTGCTTGAGGAAGATTGTCACTGAGCTAATATCTGTGCCAATCTTCCTCTTTTTTGTATGTAGGATGCTGCCAGTGTGGCCTGAGGAGTGATGTGTAGGTCCACTCCTGGGATCTGAACCAGTGAACACCAGGCCACCGAAGCAGAGCGTGCCGACTTAACCACTCTGCCACTGGGCTGGCCCCTGTAATACTTTCTAAAAGCTACAGTAATAAAGGCAACGGAACACTGCCATAGGGAGAGACATATAGATCAACAAAACAACAGAACAAGACACAGATATTAAAAAGTAGAGCCAAAAGATTTTCGACAAAGGAATAATAAAGGGATGCTAGGGAGAATTAATTTTCCAATAAATGGTGCTGGAACAAATGGAATTCACACTGGAAAAAATGAACCTTGACTAAGTCTCATACCTCATACAAAAATTAACACTCCCTCAGCTCCAAAAACAGGATGGATTTTAAAACTATGTTAACTTCCCCAACTTCAGTCCTTCACTTCTGGATTCCAAGAAGTGCAAATCAAATCCAGTTTTAAACCACAGTCATTATTGTTTTTACAAAAAGAATAAAACTAAAAACAGCTTGAACCAAGAGTTTCTTGTTTTGCTCTATTCGTTTTGGTCTCAACAATTACGTCATACAATGTCTTTTCTTACAAGGCGAGAAAAGAAAAGGAGACAGAATGAAGGTGGAAGAAGCCTTGAAGCACCCAAATATTTTAAAGATGTAAGGAGAAGAGAAAAAAGGAATACAAGAACAAAGGGATGGAAAAAAAGGAAGAACAAGATACGTTTGCCTTTATCAAGTTTTATTTGTCCTTGTCTAGAATGAAACTGGCTTAGGAAATCATTCATTGTGTACTAATCCAGTAATGTTGCTGGCAAGAGACTTTTGGGAAGAGGCATACAGGACCTTGTCCTTAGGAGCTGAACTTAAAACATTTCCCTTAATAATTAGCCTATCAAAACTCTGAAACGACAAATTCTAGATAGGAAACAAGGTCCAGGAACAAGGTCAGTGGGATTAAAAAGAAAACCTTTTGTGCTGCTGTCACAACTCTTGCTGCTGAGGGTAGGACAGGTGTAGCAAAGGGGTTAAAGAAGCAAAAGAGGTTGTGGGACCTGAACCCTTCTGTTGTAAGCTATTTTGGTTCCCCTTCAAGGTGGCACTATGGTCTGTAGGGGGTGTGAGGAATATACTTTCATGATTTGTCTCCTCAAACTCTTCATCCTCTTGACCCTCTTCAGGCTTAATCCCTGAGCTCCGGGCCTTTTTTGACTCCAGCTCTTCTTGAAAAAGATCTTCACACTTTTTACCCAGGTCTACTTTCCGCTGTCGCCGCCGCTGCCGCTTGTGCAAGGCCCGGCCCCTTATCCGACTTTCTTGATGCTCAGGCTTCTCCAGCTATAATCACACATAGACAAACAGAAAAGAGTTGTGAGGCAATGGTCAGGCCTGGACTCCCTGACTGCCTGGCCTGACCTCCTGGCCCCACCCATGATCCTTCTCCTCACCTCCAGAAGTGTACGGATCCGCTGCAGGTCTGGAGGCTGCCCAGCCTGCAACAGCTGCCAGATGCTGTGGTTCTCATCCAGGGTTACCTCAAGCAGGTCTCCCTCCAACATGAGCTCCTCCAAAGGGGCCCGGGTTGCCTCAGGCAGCTCTAATACAGGGCCAGTCAACTGTGGTAATAGTGAGGACAGCACCTCCAGGTCTGGGGAGTTGTCAGAACAGGCTAAGTTAGAGGCTGTCCCTGGGCTCATCCCCACCAGCTCAACAAACTTGAGGACCACATGGGTAACTCTGGTAGTATCAAGACGTTACTCACACTTAGACCTTTCTTACCTGAGCCCTGCTCCAGAACTCTCTTCTCAGAACTCATCATACTGTCTCCATTCTTCAGCCCACCCTGGACCTGCCAAGGAGAATAAGAATGGGAAGGGGTAACAAAAGAACCAGGCCTTATTCGTCCTCCCCCAGCTCCGAACATGGGAGCCTCCACCTCCTGGAGAAGATACAGGGTGACAGCAGGGAGCAATCTAGGGATCTGGATAGAACGCAGAATGAGAGGAGGAGGCTGGACCAAGGGAAACTACAGGGACAGGGCTGGAACCTAACCAGGGGTAGGACTAGGAAACAGAAATTTAAGGACAAGAGCTGGGCTGGGCGGCTAACCTTACGCATATCCTTGCCACTGCCTTCTCTGAGAGGGTCACAGGCAGGGGCAGAAGGGTAGGTAGGGGGCTCCTCGGGCCTGGATTCAGCCTGCAGTTGCTGGCGAAGCTCGGCCAGCCGTCCCAACAGAGCAGTCACATCCTCAGAGGCCAGAGCCTGCCTGGCACGGCCTTGCCAGCCAATGGCTCTCTCTGTGAGGCACTGTAGGGCCTCACCCTCAGGCAGCCGCACGGGCAGTCTCTGCAGGGCTACCAGCAGTGCCAGGATGGTCTCCAGGCGCGGGCGCCGTGAGCGCATGCAGAGTGGACACAAGAATTTGGTGTCCCAATCCCACCAAGCCAGCAGTGGGGATGAGGTAGGACTGGGCCTTGGGGAGTTGAGGAGGCGGGGCACGGACACACATCGCCCATGGAACCAGTCCTGACACAGGTCACACCGCAGAGCTCCCACCCCGGCTGGCACCTGCCCACACACACAGATGGAGGTTGCAGAGGAGGCTGTGGTTGATGGTGCCAGTGGACTGGGCTTGGTAGAGTTCGTGCGACGTAGCTGCAGGATACCTTCCTTCTCCTTCTGTTCCCCCTCCTTGAAGGCCATGATCTGCCGTGCCCAGGAGAGGGGGAAAGAAGATCAGTAGCCTATTTCCTCCCTTCTCTTGTGCCATTATACGCCCCTCTGCCAAACCAGGAAAACTGAGGATTAGAGAGCAAGTGATCTGTTCATGCTCCTTGATGACAGACTCAAACGCTACCATTGCCAAGCTCTTCTTTCATCTGTGCCCAAGCCCCTTACCACAGAGCCTGGGTCCCTGAGGTCCTGTGCAGACAGTCCCAGCAGCTCTGTGTCAGATTTGTATAATCCCAGCTCCTTCTCCATCCACCGGCTGCGCTTGGTGCTGTCTGTGCTAGTGTCTGCACATGGGCAGAGCACCTGAGGCAGGCAGACAGAGGAGGTATGGCCAAGATTCCACTTCCTCTTACCCCTCTCTCCCCTCCCTAGCATCCTCCAACCCCCGCCGTGTTCCCATATGAGTCAGCTCACAACAGCCCAGCCAGGGACAGGAAAGGCTGTGGGTCAGGGTCCCAAGCCTCACCTCCAGCAGTGTGTAGCATGAATTCTTCTTCAGGAAAGTCTTGGAGGCCTTCTCCCTCCAGGAATGTGCTGTCAGTACCTGCAGCTCTAGCTGTCTCAGCTCCTCCAGCCCCACAGGAAGGTCCCGGCCCACAGCCACTAGGCCCTCCAAATCATCCAAGCAGGGGTAGTGGTCACCATTCTGAGAAGGGGCAAGAGAAAGCTCACTTAAATTATGTTAACTGTCCAGAGTAATAGGAACTATCCATGATGTATCGTCAGAAGGAAAATCTAGACTATTCTGAAGGGAACACCAGGTAACTACTACTTTTCTCCTAGAATTCCTACTTTCACTGGCTCAGGAAAAAAACATACACTTAAGAGGCCACTTATTCTGTTCTGATTTGTTTTGTCTGGACCCCTCCATGTTGATAATCTCTGCTAGGTTCTAGGCTCAGACATATGCTTTTCATTTTGCTGTTCTTATCCTGACATCCTAAGCTCCTTCAGGCCTCTCTCCAATCTGCTACCTTCACTTTCTAGCACACGCCAACTGAGTTAAAAAGTCTAAGGTAGAAATGTTATTCTTCCAGCTGCACGGCTGCAGTAAGAGAGCAGGAAACAAGGTTCTCACTTGGATCTCATCCACATCAGCAATCCAGGCCTGTGCCTTAGTCAGAGCCTCTTTGAGTGCCTGGATGTTAGGCAGGTGAACAGGGATGTTTTCTGCCTCACGAATTATGGCTTCCAATGTAGCTGGTGGATGCTTCTGCCTAAAAATGTCCGGGAAAAGAAGAATCCATCCTTAAATGTTACACGTATATATACATTTTTTTGGCCCTACGTTTCCTTGCCAAAAGCATAAGGAAAAAAGTTCAAAAGAGTAAGTCAGCAAGAATTCCCCAAGTCTGAAGAACTTTCTAAACACTTCGGAGTCAGATGTGGTATCCATAATCTGAGAACTAACTCAGCCCAGGGATATCTCCTCCATTATTGCTTTTAAACTTCAGGAGTACATATGGGGCTGGATAACACATCATACAAATCCTTTACAGTTTAGTACACGCCTAACTGGGAGTCTGGTGCCAAGGTCTTCCACTGAAGCCACAGTTAGAATTATCCCCAAACTCTGAGGACTAGAGTCAGGATACATATGGGGAAGGGCTGGGTCCCACCTGGCCTCCAGACAGAAAAGAGCCTTTTCTTCCCAGCGCTCTGCAATGGTCAGCAGCTCCTGAAGCTCAGCCCGTGCCTTGTCCACAGAAGGACTGGAGGCAACCTTGGCGCCTGTAACCAACAGTCCTTGCATGATGACCAGAGAGCCCCTTTGTGCTGAAGGGGCCAGTGCCTGCTTCACCTCATCTAGCCATCGTGCCTGCTCCACCTGCTGCTGGAGCTGATGGGCTTCAGGCACCTCCACACCCAGCTGCTGACCCCTCTCCAACAGAGACCGCAGTAGCCCTAGACTGGGGGGCAATGAGGCCAGTGCTTCCCGGGCCTCAGCTTGGTAGGCCTCCACCTGCTGCAGGACATCCTGAGGAGATACAGGATACAGAACATATTCTTTAGCCATCTGGACACTCAACCAACTTAATTTCTTCCCCATCTTCTCTCCTAAGCATATATTATTCATTTATACTTATCTTCAATGACGTTGTAAGACAAAACCTGCCTGATATCAATAAAAGTCTTTCATAGATCCCTCTGCTGCTTCTTTAATAATATGCAATTTACTTTCCTGTGCCCACTATAACATCATTTTATCCTTTTAAAATCTTCCTAAGAATCTATAAAATCTCTCCAACTCCTTCAGATTCTCCAATCCAAAGAGTTACACTTTTAAGTGGCCCTCTGCTTGCTGTCTTTAATTGCTTTTGTTTGGCAAGATATCTGCTTGTACTATAAGCATTATAATAAAGACAGTATTAGACCACCCATCTCCATAGCTTCTAAGAAAGATGTATATAAGGAGCTACTTAGAACAAACAGGTTCTCAAGCTTCCGTGGTATCTCAGACTTTGCTACTATCTTTTGTTAACAAGGATTCTATCTTGCTAGGCCCCTCCTCACCTTGACATCCCCAATCTGATGCATGGCACAGGGCAGGCTGCCCATCTGCTCAAGAAGGACCCGGAGCTTAGTCAGGGTCAGTTGTGGGGTTTCAATCCTACGGAAGTCAGAAAGAAAGGACTCAGTGAACCTGCAAAGTCATACTTGATGCATTCTGAGAAATCCCTCGTCCTTCTTTCTCCTCCAAATTATTGTAATACTTTTGAAGGTTGTCTTTAGGACTCTGAACATCAGTATGTTAAGAAGAAAAAAGATCTGAGGACATTTCATAGTTGACAAAAACTGTTAGCAAAGAAGAGACTGACGATAACAAAGTGAGAGAATCCAAGTTCCTGAGGAAATATAATAGTATGGTGTCTGAGGTGAGTATCAGTAGATAGAAGAATGAAAATAAATGCAAACATTTCTTTTCAAGAGAATAAAAATGTGAGATAGTCCCTAGATAACTTTATTTTCTGCAGTAATTGGGTTAACAGATATACAGTGGTCAACATGAAGAATGTGATGGAAACATAAAAGTAAACAGCCAATAGGATATAAAAGGTAGTAGCTTCCACAGTGAGACTAAAGATAATAAAGCTATTAATTATAATTGAAATAAGTACCAGAATTTTTAAAGCAAAACACAATGGAAGGATTAAGAAGCAAGGAGTGTTGTGCAATGATATAGAAGGGTCAAAATAATAATCGGTACTCTATAAATAAAAAGGGTAAGAAATAAGAGTTCATCATTGTCAGAAGTGGAACAGTTCCAAGTGATAATAAGTTCTAGGATGTACTCTGGGTATAACTGTCTGCAAGAAGAACTTAACAGGCCAGAAAGTTAAATGGATGAGAACTTTAGATAGATTAAGACAATAAGTATTAAATCCCAAGGCCATCTGATAGAACTATCACCATGTCAAGGTGGGAAAGTTTTTAGTTCTTTTGAAATAGAGAAGGAAAAGAGCTTGTCTACGAGAAGAGAATTCATTACTACTACTACTGCCTTTAATTTTTAAAAAAATTCTCCGAATTTTACAAAATGATTTTTGACATGGTCATTAATAACTTTTATTTCTACTTTGATCTGAAATTTACAAACTGCATTATGTAAATAATAATTCACTTGATTTTTCAGTCAGAACTGTATATATATCTAATATGTACATTTGGCAACAAACAAGTAAATAAAATGTGAGGGTTTTTTCCAATCTCTAAAATGTTATCTACCTGCACAAACAAGAATAAATTTTGTGGAAATTGTGACGCTTGAATATTTATGAAATTTGCTAACAAGTAGGCAATTTTTCTACTCTATCTTCATTACCATAATCATTCATGGTGAAAATCTGGAATACATCATACGTTTAAAATTGTCTATTTTCAATGATCTGTATTTCATTTTACATTGTTTTCATGTCTTATCACTCCATTCTCACTAAAACTTAACCAATGTCGAATCCACGCTTCTTCAACAATAAGTTTTGGTCACCAATATGGCCACACATAACACCTAAATTTTTGCTATGTGGATTCTTTGTTTATGGTCTATCCATTCTTGTTATCCATTTTCACATACTGCCATCCTTTTTTGCCACCTTCTCTAACATACCTGGCCTCTTGGCCACGGACCAGCCCTAGGACTTGGGAGACACAAGCCTCTGCTTCATTCAAGCAGTTCTTCAACCGCTGAAGAAGTTCACTGTTAGGAAACCTCCTCTCACGGGCTTCAGACTCCAGTGCCCTAAGTTCTTCAAAGCCTGAAGAGGAAGTAAAAGATGCAAGAGGTAGGCAGTGTTATAAAAAGGTGGAGAAGGAAGGTAGGAGTGCTGAAGAAAAAGAAACAAAGCCTGACCACAGGTTTTTCCATTTCTCATCACTTACTGCGCTTCCGACCATCTTCTACCTCCAGAGCCACTCGCACTTTGTTGGCCCAGGTGTCAAAGGACTCAGCCCGAACCTTCAGCTTATGCAGCATGGCTGGGAGTTCATCCAAGGTATACCGATACCTGGAGGAAGGGTGCAAGGAAAGTACATTTGGCCCAGCTCTGTAATCTTTTCTGTGTCCTCCAAGTGGGCCCTGAGCTCACCGCAGGTATTGTCGGCTACTGGAGCACTTGCAGAGGTCATTGATGTGGGAAAGGCAGACAAGGCCATCTGGGCAGTCGTAGCAGGCCAGGGCGGATAGGAAACACGTGGTCTTGCACTTGATGCACTGGCGTTCATCATCTGGGAGCAGCTCGAAAGCCTCTCGTTCAGCCTCTGTGATGCCCTGGGGGTGTTCAACCCACATTTACTGTAAACACTAGGAACGGGGTTGTGAACACCCCACCTCAGCCAACACTGAGCCCTGCTGTGGGCTCAAACTTGTAAGGATAGCTGTAGAGAAATTGGAAGAAAAAAATATAAACACATATAGTCTCTATCTTTCCACTTCAAAATGTTCGACTTAGAGATGAGGCACAGAGGGCTTACCCAATTTTTGTCTTTGTCTCCCTTCCACAGTCTACTTCACTGAATCCCTAAACCCTGCTCATTTCCACCCACCTTCTCCAACAAGGCCTTTCGTAAACGTCGCTCTTCCTGCACCATGATGAACATCTCCTTGTGTACAGCCACAGCCAGTTTCAGGTCCAACTTCTCTGGGAAGGCAGCCATCTTGCAGATGAGCTCCTCATGAGAGAAGACACAGTAGCGCCGGAGGCGGCGGTAGTGTTCAATGCATTGGCGTCCAGCAGGCAGCTGCAAGGAGTTCAAGACTGTGTGGCAATCTGGAGACCAGAGTGCTTAGCTTCCTCAAAATGACCTCTACCCATGTTCTTTATGCCTTTCTATCTACAAGGCCACCACATCCCAGAATTACCCAGTCAGCGGTGCAAAAGTTAACAGCCTCAGCAAAGTTGTAGCCTTGGTTAAAGCCGCTGTGGTAAGCACGAGGAAAAGTGATGACAAATTCTCCTGCACACTGGTTTGTGCGGACGACCTAGAAAAAAGAGAGGGGGTCTATGGATCTGGACTGATGATGGGATGCGGACTGAAGAATAAGAATGCCTTTGAACCTGGTTATAAATATTGGGAAAGAGTAGAAAGACACACAAGCTTTATTTTCATGTATGTGTCTTAAAAGAGAAAATGAGAATGCAAACGTTAAAAGTGATATTCAGAGAAAAGTTCAAAGAAAATTAATGTGCAATTCAAGAAAGAAATATGAATGATCTACAAACTCGTGAAGAAGATTCTTAACTTCTTCAGTGAACAAAGTAACATATATCTAAAGTCAGGAACTGGTCAAATTATGGAGGGGAAACTCCAAAATTTCATCCCCCTACTACATAAAACAACGATGAAGATGGCAAAAAGAAGTCACAAAGGAGGATGTTAAAAAATTTTTTTCAAAATTTTGGTAAAAGCACACTGCAGTGTCATAATTTCACTGCCTACAACCCCTCCACCAAATCTCAGCAGCTACCTTAGAGACAGTAGTCCAAGACCTGGTGCAGCTTGCTAGTAGCATGGAGCACAATGTAGATCTTGTTTTCAGAGAAGTGAGTTGGTGTGTTTGGACCTGTCTGATGACTCCCTGAAAGACTGGCTGAAGAACCTGCTTTTATTTCACCTGCCTGAGAGTTTCCCCACAACACAAATAGCTTCCCCGGCTCTAAAAAATATATAAAGGCAAATGTATCAGCCACAGACACTTGTGGTAAGAGAAAAGAGACTAGGAAAACAACAGGAATTCTCAAAAGTGTGGGAAGAAAAAGGCAGGGGAAAAGAAATGTGGGGATACAAGGGCTCTGAAAAGCTCCCACTTATTACTTGTTAGTGATAATTCCATGTCAGTTTCATAGGCTTATGAAAAGACCTGAGAAAACCCTAAGCTCCCACCTAGGCTGGCTTTTAGGTTCCATCCAAGCAGGAGGTAAGGGCTTTCGCAGAGTTTTTAACAGCTTCACTAAGCACTAAAAAAAGAGTCCCCAAATCTGGGAAAACTGGGAGGGTATTTTTTTTCTCTTTCTTTTTGGTTTAAGAAAAATTTTCATACCACTAAATGACCACCCATGCTAAGAGAACAGAATTCATGCTAAGAGAAAAAGAATTCAGAGTTTACAAAATTACTCTAACCATATAAAACGATGCTCAACATCATTAGTTACTTAGGAAATAAAACATCAAAACCAATGAGATACTACTTTTCACCACTATAATGGCTACAGTAAAAATTATTTTTAAAAGGGAAAAAGAAGGTTGGCAAGGATGTGGAGAAACTGGAAGATCCGTAACTACTGGTGGCATTGTCAACTGGTACTACCACTATAAAAAACACTATGGAGGTTTCTCAAAGTTAAGCATAGAACTATATGATCCAGCATTTCCAATTCCGGTTATATAACCTGCAGAACTAAAAGCAAGAACTTGAACAGGTATTTGTACATAAATATACATAACAGCTTTATTCAAGAGAGACAAAAAGGGGAATCAACCTAAATGTCCATCAAGAGGTAAGTGGGTAAACACAATGTAGTATAAACATACAACTAAATATTATTCAGCCATAGAAAGCAATGAAGCACAAACGCATGCTACAATGTGGATGACCCTGAGGAAATTACCCAAGTAAAAGACAGACAGACATAAAAGACCTACATGCTGTAGGATTCTATTTATCAGAAATATCCAGAAAAGGTAAATCCATAGAAACAGAAAGTAAATCTGTAGTTAAGAGACTAGGGTGAGGGGGTAAATGAGGACTGACTTAATGGGTTCACAACTTGTTTTTGGGGTGATGAAAGCGTTTTGGATCTAGACAGAGGTGGTATTGGCACAACAATGAACATACTAAAAGTCAGTGAATTTTTCCACTGAAAATGGTTAATTCCGTATTATTAACCTCAAGAAGAAAAGTTAAGAAAGTCACTAAGCAAGCAACAACTACTAAAATAAAAACCAGCAACAATACATATTGGGGGAGGGGGGGTTGGAATCTGATTTCTAGAGCTAACATATTACCCAAAATATACAGTTTTCAAGAAAAAATTAGGAAGCACATGAAGAAACAAGAAAATGTGACCTAATCAATGAAACTTATTCCTTAGATAGCTGACACACTGGACTTACTAGGCAACAACTGAAAATCAACTGTGTTAAATGGGCTTAAACAGTTAAAAAAATAATGTTCAAGGAACTGAAGAGAAACAGGAGAAAGATACCAACCCCCCCCCACAACAAATACAGTATCTCAATAAAAAGATAAACATTATATAAAGGAAACACAAAGAAATTCTCAAGCTGAAAAGTATGATAATTGAAGTAAAAAATTGACAGGGTGGTTTCAATAAAAGATTTCGGCAGGGAGAAAAAAGAATCAGCAAGCTTTAAAATAGGTCAATTGAGATTATCCAGTCTGAGAAGGAGAGGAAAAAGACTATGAAGAAAAATGAACAGAGCCTAAAAGACCTGTAGGAAACCATCAAACATACCAACATATGCATAATGGAGTCCCAGAAGAAGAGGAGAGAGAGAAAGGGACAGAAAGAATATTTGAAGAAATAAGAGCTGAAAAATTTCCAAATTTTAGGGAAGAATAAATCTACACATCCAAGAAGCTCAATGCATTCCAAGTAGGATAAACTCAAGACATACAATCAAACTGTCACAAACTAAAGACAGAGAATCTTGAGAGCAGTAGGAGAGAATCAATTGATCACATATAAGAGATTTCAATAAAATTATTAGCAGACTTCTCATCAGAAACAGAGAATGCCAGAAAGCACGGGATAACATATTTAAAGCAATAAAAAAACAAAAACTGAATGAGAAATTAAGACATTTCTAGAGAATCAAAAACTGAGGAAGTGTACAGTAGATATGCAGTGTCAGAAACGCTATAGGGAACCGTTCAGACTTAAATGAAATGATACTACAGCATAACCAAAAGCTATACAAGGAAACTAAAAACACTGGTAAAAGTACCCATATAGGCAAATATAAAAATCACTTTTGTATTTGCAGTTTATGACTTTTCTTATTTTCTTTATAATAGAAAAGAAAAGTACATGAAAGAATAATTATAAAAGCATGTTAATGGGCGAACAATGCATAAAGATATAATCTGTGGCAATAATAATATAGAAGAAGAGGGACAGAGCTACACAGGAACAAACTGTTTTTTTGAAATTTAGGATTGAAGTTAAGTTGGTATTAATTCAAACAATTAATTCAAAATTGTTATAAATTAAAATAGTAATTGTAATCACCAAGATAACTATTAAGAAAATACCTAAAAATAAATAACACAGAAGATCATTAAACCATACACTAGAATAAACCAAGTGATCACAAAGAAGTAATGGAAGAACTGAGGAACAAAAAAGATATGACTTGCAGAAAACAAATAAAACGGCAGAAGTAATCCTCCCTTATTTGTAATTAAGTTTAAAATTAAACTCTCACAACAAAGATTGGCAGAACAAACAGATAACATGATCCAACTATATCTTGTCTATAAGAACCCAATTTAGATATAAAGTCAACAAACAAGTTGAAAGTGAAAGAATAGGAAAATATACACTATGCCAACAATGACCAAAACAGAGCCTGACTGGCTATACTAATATCAGACAATACAGACTTCAAGTAAACAATTATTATGAGATAAAGGACACAATATATTGATAAGCGGGTCCATTCATCAAGAAGATAAACAAAAGAGAGAACAGGAAAAACAATAGAGAATCAACAAAACTAAAGCTGGTTCTTTGAAATGATTAACAAAACTGACAAACTTTTAGCTCAAGTATGACAAAAGGAGAGAAGAATCAAACTACTTTATAAAATAAGAAATGAGGAGCTGGCCTGGTGACACAGCAGTTAAGTTTGCATACTCTGCTTCAGTAGCTTGGGGTTTGCCAATTCAGATCCCACGCACAGACCTACACACCGCTTGGCAAGCCATGCTGTGGTAGGCGTCCCATATATAAACTAGAGGAAGATGGGCATGGACGTTAGCTCAGGGCCAGGTTTCCTCAGCAAAAAGAGGAGGACTGGCATATGTTAGCTCAGGGCTAATCTTCCTCAAAAAGAGAAAAAAAAAATCAGAAATGAAGGTAGAAATATTACTAATCTAACAAAAATAAAGAAGAGAATACTATAAATAATTGTGAATCAGCAAATCAGGTAACCAACATAAAACGCACAAATTCTCGTCCTGAGTATGTGCTAGGTATATGTGGCAAAAAAAAAACCAACAGCAAGAAGAATCATGAATCAAACAGTATAACTACACAGCTGTATGATTTCATTATCATCAACGTTCAGGCTTAGCTTTTCCTATGAGTCAACAGTGATATTAGGAAAACAGGAAATAAGTTCAAGTAAGAACTTACAAAATTTTAGAACTGGAAAGGAGCCTTGGAGATGCCAAGTCCATTTGTGCTGATGGAAAAATTAAGGCAGATGGACATAAAACTTACGAAGAAGTTGTGCAAAGGTTAACCCAGACCTTACAGAAGTTCATATCAGAAAATGTATACCATGTTGCAGAGACAGTGCACTACCTTATCTCCTATAAACTGCTCCTATAAAAACTGACCGATATTAATCAATCCTGGAAATTCCCAAATATGACACCACTTCCCTAGTTAGGCTTTATAAAATTAGAATTTATTCTCAGTAATGTTAACAGAAGATCAATCCTAGATTAGAAGGCAGAGTAAAAGGTCAGAATCCTGGTTTTTACTTTTGTGTTAAGTAATTATTTCATCTCTCCTTTCTCTTCCTCTTAAGGATACGCTAGTGGTCTGTATAGGTTTGAGCTTGACAGAAGCACAGAAAGGGAAAGAGAGATGTAATGCTAAATCTAATCTCCACATCAAAATGCATATAAATTTAGTTTCTCCCAAATTAAGCTCTTCCTCATTCACTCCCCACCCTCAGGCAGGCATTAAATCTGTTTTGCCCCCATATTTCCAGGTACTCACTGGCACACCATGGGACATGAGGGTGTTGGGATTCATGAGGGTGACAAGTTGGTGTAGGAGGTCAGGCTGGCTATCAAACAGCTCGGGTGTCAGCCTCTTCATCACCTCCTCCAAATGCTCTGCTGCCAGTGAGGGTACCCCATACCAGGTCTTCGGCTCACCCCTGCTCAGGTAAAGAGGAGACATGTAGAGTCTGGACATATCCTTGCAACGGCAGAAGTCTTGATATCCATCCCAGCCATTTGGGCCCCGCTCACCAGTGCAGGTAGTTAATGGAGTAACTCCAGTGATCCTCAATATGCCAACAAAATGCTGAGAATACCATGCCCACATACAGCCAGGGAACCTTCATGCCTGAGATGTCTGCATTGATGTGGCAGAGAACAGACTGATCCAGCACCGGCATCACATTCAGGTTCCAACCACTGGTTGCATACTCCTGTCAGGTCAGAGATTTGCCAGAGTGGGTATGAAGCAGGATTGGGTGAATAAAAGCAAACTGAGCCAGGGTTATAGAGGAAGACAACTGTGTTTTTAGGGCATGTTGCTTGCTCTAATTTGGGAATAAAGACCTAGGTATTCATGGTCCCTCAGGAGGTCCATGTGTGATTTTTGAATGCAAATCTTTTTTTCTGGGGTGAGAGAAAAACACCGTAACTCAAAATATTAATTATTCATGGTCCAGATTAAGATTCATGTGCCCCCGACTCTAAGAAGCACTCTTTGTAAATGTTTTTTAAAGTCACTTTATCCTATTTATCATCTCCCTACTATGCTCCATTGTGCCAAGTCTCTAATTAAAATTTATAGACAACACAATATTACTCAAATAATTTGCATCATCTAAATATCATAATCATATTTTTATTTTGTAAGTTTCTGTACTACTGATCCAAAAAACCAAAACATATTATGCTCGAAATCTTGGGCAAATCTCACTACTACCCTGAGTACTATTCATAGGATATTTCAGGCTTTCCCTTACTCCAAACTACTGAATTATTAATTATACTATTTAAACCATCTCATTTATTGTTGTCATTGTTTTTCTTAATTTTAAAATGTTTTTAATTTTAGTAAGTTATTAATGCATTTTTTTTGGAGTACAAAAAACTGTTGGCCAGAGAAGGACATTAGTGAAAGCTCAGGGTAAGAATCTCTAAAAGCCCATCTCTCCACAGAACACAAAAAATACAGCAAAAATTATCAGATTCAACTATATCAGAACTCTGGATTACACCAAAGGGTTTACTACATTCAAAAGACAACTCATCATGAAAAGACAAACAGCAGAAAACTTTCATGATATTTTACCTTACCTTTCCCCACCCCCCCACCCCATGGCTCAGTGGTAATCTTGAAGATAGCTGCTTGCACTGTCCATGTGGGTTTCTGGTTCCAGAAAGAGAGAACTGTATTTGTTTTGACCTGTCTTGGAGCACACTGAAGAACTAACGCAAAAGGCTTATTTTTCTTCTGATTAACTCAGAACTATCTCTGAGTTAAGCAGCAGCTATGAAGGACATTTCTCAAAAATACTGAAAGGCAAATGAACCAGCTAATCCTACCTAAAGAAAAGAATAGCAATTGGGTCAAACAACAGATATGACAAAAAGCCTGGGTGGAAAAGCTGGGAGTGAGACACTTTGCATAATGAGAGTTTTGAAAAGCTTCCATAGATCTAAAGGAATCTAGAAGGCCACAGGTATGCAGACTGGAGAACAAGCTCAGAAAAAGAGTTCCTAGAATTTCACAGCCTGGTGACCTTCAACTCTGTTTATGTAGGAAGCAAAAAATTGTAGGAGGAGTTATAAACAGCCTAACTAAGCAGTGAAAGGTCATTCAAAGAGCCAATCTGCAAAGAATGGAAGGGTACTCAAAGACTACGTCACAAAAAGTATCTTCGCAAAAATAGTTTAGACAAAACGTGAGAAACAAAGACAACCTCAAAAAGCAGCAAAAATAAACCCTGAAGGGAGGAGAATCTGATTTAAAGAGTTACCATATTAAAATACTCATAATTTCCACATACCAATGAAAAATTATGAGGCATAAAAAAACCCCCAGACAATATGGTCCATTCAATTAAAAAATGAGAGAGACAGAGAGAGAAACTGTCACTGAGAAAGGAGAGATATTGGACTTTCTAGAAAAAAGAATTTTACATTAAGTATTTTATATATTCTCAAAAAAACTGAAAGAAACCACGGAGAAAGAAGTAAAGGAAAGCAGAACACTAAATAAAGAGAAGAAAAGTGTAAAAAGGTTTCAAATAGAAATTCTGGAGCTGAAAAGTAGCATAACTGAAGTAAAAAATTAATTAGAGGGGTTCAACAGATTTGAACAGGCAGAACTAAATATCAGCAAACCTGAAGACCGATCAGTTGAGATTACTCACATTGAGAAATAAAAAGAAAAAAGAATGAGAAAGGAACCAAAGACAGTTGCAGATACAATCAAGCAAACCAAATACACATAATGGGAGTCCTAAAAGGAGAAAAGAGAAAGGAGTAGAAAGAATATTTTAAGAAATAATGGCTGAAAACTTCCCAAACCAGAAAAAAGACATCAACCTACACATCAAACAAGCCCTATGAACTCCAAATAATAAACTCAGAGATCTATACTGATACATCACAGTCAAACTGTTGGAAGCCAGATAATCTTACCAGCAGTAAGAGAGAAGTGGTAGCCCTCCTACAAGGTATCCTCAATATGATTAACAGTCTATTTCTAATCAGGCACCACAGAAACTACAAGCCAGCAGGAGGACATTCTGAAAGTCACGAAAGGAAAAAAAAAAGATAAAGAATTCTATAATTGATAAAACTATCCTTCAAAATAACAGAAAAATTGACATTTCCAGACGAAAACTGAAGATGCTTGTCACTAGTAGATCTACACTATAAGGAACAGTAAAGAGAGTTATTTAGGTAGAAGGTAACAAATCACCAACAGTAACTCAATGTTATAGGAAGAAATATGGTAGACATAAGCAGACAGATAAACGTAAAAGCCAGTATTTTTGGTTTATAATTCTGTTTTCCCTTATGATGAAAACACAGATGTAGAAAATAATTACAAATCTAAGTTAACGGGCACACAATTTATAAAAATGTAATTTGCCCCAATAACAACAAAAGGATAAAGAAGATGCTATATAGAAACAAACTTTTTGTAGATTATTGAAACAGCTGGTATTAATTCAACCTAGTGTAATATATTAGTTGTCATCCCTTTGGTAACCACTAAGACAATAAATAAAAATATTTTCAAAAAAGGAAATAATATACTGAGAAGATAAGTCAATTAAACACAAACCAAAGGAGTAATGAGGGCAGTAGGAAGAAAAATTATGTAAGAAAAAAAAACAGGAAAATTAAGTTCTTCATTATCAGTTAACAACTAAATACAAATGGATTAAACTCTTGAATTAAAAGGCAGAAATTGGCAGAATAAAGGAAAAGACATGATGCACTCTTCAAGACTCACTTTAAAGCCAAAGACACAAATAAGTTAAAAGAGAAAGAACTGAAAAATGTATTTCATGCAAATAGTAACCA
This sequence comes from Equus quagga, assembly GCF_021613505.1. NCBI lineage: Eukaryota > Metazoa > Chordata > Mammalia > Perissodactyla > Equidae > Equus > Equus quagga. Next base: position 421,180 of record NW_025793956.1, on the reverse strand, counting down.
AAGGAGAGAGGGATTATATTAATAACAGAAAAGATGGAAATTAAGAATGAATTAAGACAAAGATTACATTATAAAAATGGTCAATCCATCAAGAATATATAACAACTACACATGCAGCTAAAAACTAACCCCAAGACAAATGAAACAAAAACTGACAGAATTTAAGGGAGAGAGAGACAATTCTATAATAGTAATTGGAGATTTTAACACTGTCTACAAGGCACAGAACAACTGGAGCAGAGATCAGTAAGAAAACAGAGAACTTGAACAGGTAGAGACAGTAGATGTTACGTTCCTCACAAGCATAAATAGGACATTCCCCAAGATAAAATATGTTAGGACATAAAACAAGTCACGATAAATCATAAGAAAATTCAAACCATAAGATCTTCTCCAACCACAAGGAAATGAAATAACTAAAGCAAAAGTGGAAAATTTACAAATATATGAAAATTACACATCCTTAAAAATCACAGGTCAAAGAAAAAATCATGAAAGAAATGAGAAGATACTTTGAGACAAATAACACAATTGACAGAGTTTAGCTAGCCTAAGAAAAAGAGAAGACTCAACTCACTAAAATCAAAAATGAAAATGGGTACGTTACTACGGACCTCACAGGATATTATAAAAGAGAAAACTACGACAACTGAAATCCCACAAATCTATAATCTACATGAAATGTACAAATTACTAGAAACACAAAACCTCCCAAAACTGACTCAAGAAATAAAAAATATGAAGATTAATAACAAGTAAAGAGATTCAATCAATAATCTAAAACCTCTGAACAAAGAAATGTTCAGAATTAGATGGCTTCATTGGTGAATTATACTAAATAGTTAAAGAAGAATTATAACAAATCTGTCTCAAATTCTCTGAAAAATTAAAAGTGAAACTTTAATTCTGTTTTGTATTTTTTTCTTACATCACATCATTTTTCTTCCCAGCTCCCATTATTCCTTTACTGAGCTTATTTCATGAAGCCAGCATTATCCTTATCCTGAAGTCAAGAAGCAGAAACAATCTGAACTATTTTATCAGCCATCCTTTTAATTTTAATTGCTCAGCTTTTTATCATCTCAAAACGTGTCTTCTTTTGTGGCTTCTTCTGAGCCTCTTTACAAATACAGTCAATTGATTTTGACAAGAGTGTCGAGAACACTTAACAAGTCTTTCAACAAATTGTGTTGGGAAAACTGGATATCCACATGGAAAAGAATGAGACTGGACCATGTACAAAAATTAACTCCAAATGAATGAAAGACCTACACCTAAGAGCTAAAACTATGAGATCCTTTAGGCATGTCTCCAAAGATGGCAGTAAGTACATGAAAAGATGCTCAATGTGCCCAGGCATTTAGGGAAACGCAAATCCAAAAACATGAAATACTACTTTACTTTTCATACCTTAGGATTGCTATTATGAAAACAAAACACAAACAAAAAACCTCACCAAAAGACAAAAAAGCAGAAATTAACAAGTGTTGATGAATATGTAGAGAAATTGGAAACCTGGTACGTTGCTGGTTGGAATATAAATGGTAGAGGTGCTGTGGGAAACTTATGATAGTTTCTCATGAAGTTAAAGAATTTTCATATACTCCAGCAACTCAAGTCTAGTCCAAAAGAAGTGAAAGTAGAAACTCAAATAGATACATGTACACCAACGTTCCCAAGAGCATTATTCACTATTGCCAAAAGGTAGAAACAATCCAAACATCCATCAACAGATGAATGGATGAACAAAATGTGGTATATCCATATAACAGAATATTATTCAGCTTCAGAAAGGAATAAAATTCTGATAAATGCTACAACGTGGACAAACTTTTAAGACATTATGCTAAATGAACTATAAGCAAGACAGAGCCGTATGATTCCATTTCTATGACAATCTAGAGCAGTCAAATTCATAGACAGAAAGTAGACTAGAGGCTACTAGAGGCTGGTGGGAGAGGGGAATGGAGGGTTATATAATAGGTACAAAGCGTATGTTTGGGATGATTAAAAATGTTCAGTAAATGGATGGTGGTGATGGCTGCATAACATTCTGAATGTACTTAATGACAATTAAAAATGATTAATATGGTACATTTTACGTTATATGTTTTATCATAATTTGAAAAAAATCAAACACAAAAAACAAAAACTCCAATAAAACATGCAAAGGACCCAAACAAGTATTTCTCCAAAGAAGTTATATAAATGGTCAATATACATACGAAAAGATGCTCATCATTACTCATTAGGGAACTGCAAACCAAACCTGCAATGAAATATCACTTAACATCTACTATAATGACCACAACAACAAAAACAGAAAATAACAAGTTATTTTGTGGGAAGTGGAACCCTCATTAATTACTGGTGGTGTGGAAAAATTTGGTGATTCCTTAACAACTTATACACAGGTAACCATATGATTCAGTAATTTCATTTCTAGATACATATTCAAGAAAATTCAAAACTGATGTTCAAACAAAATGTTTAGGAATGTTGTACAGGAATGTTAATAGTAGTACTATTCTCAAGAGCTAATAGGGAGAAACAACCCACATGTCCACCAATGGATCAAAAGATGAAAAAATATTTACTTTTACAATGGAATATTATTTAGCCATAAAATGAAATGAAATATGATACATGCTACAACATGGGTGAACTTCAAATACATTATGCTAAGTAAAAGAAGCCAGACACAAAAGTCTACATATTTTATGAATATATTCATATAAAATATTCAGATTAGACAAATTTAGAGAGGCAGAAAGTAAATCTTTGCCAGAGACTAGGGGAGGCAGGAATGAGAATGACTGCTTAATAGATAGAGGTTTCTGTTCAGAGTGATGAAAAGTTCTAGAATTAAACAGTGGTGATGGCTGCACACCACTGTTAATGTACTTAATGCCACTAAATTGTACACATTAAAATGTTTAAGATAGTTTTATTTTATGCGTATTTTAGCATAACAAAAAAAACTGCTGGCTAGTTCAAATTCAAACAGCTACCTATAAAAAATGGACAAATTCCAAGAAACATCCAATCTAACAAGGCTGAATCATGAAGAAAGAGAAATTCTGATTAACTAGTTCTACACAACTACTATATTATATATACACAATATATAGTAACTAGCAGGGTCACTGAATTAGTAATTTAAAAAGCCTCTCACCAATAATACAAAAACAAGGTCCAGATGGTTTCACTAGTGAATCCTACCAAACATTTAAAGACAAATTAATACTAACCATTCCGAAAATCTTTCCAAAAACTGAAAAGAAAAAATTCCTAACTCATTTTATGGAGCTTGCACTACCTTGATACCAAAACCAGAAAAGCATACTACAGGAAAACTACAGACCAATATCCCTTATGAATACTGATAGAAAAATTGTCAACAAAATACTAGCGAATTGAATTCAACAGCATATTATAAGAATTATACTCCAGGACAAAGTGGAATTTATTCCTGGAAAGCACGGATGGTTCAACATATGAAATATTAATCAATGCAATATACTGCATTAACAGAATGAAAGTTTAAAAAAACCCCACATACGAGGCTGGCTCGGTCGCGTAGCAGTTAAGTATGCACACTACACTTTGGCAGCCTGGGATTCATAGGTTCAGATCCTGAGCATGCACATACACACCACTTGTCAAGCCATGCTGTGGCAGGTATGCCACATGAAACAGAGGAAGATGGGCATAGATGTTAGCTCAGTGCCAACCTTTCTTTGCAAAAAAAAGGAGGATTGGCGGTAGCTGACAGTTCAGGGCTAATTTTCTTCAAAAAAAACAAAAACAAAAAAAACCCATATAATCTTCTCAATTGATGCAGGAAAAAAAATTATTTGACAAATTCAATACTCTTTCATGATAAAAATGTTCAACAAACTAGGAATAGAAGGAAACTATTACAACGTAATAAAGACTATACATGAAAAGTCCACAGCTAACTTCACATTCAATGGTGAAAGGCTGAAAGCTCTTCCTCTAAATGATCAGGAACAAGACAAGGCTGCCCATTCTTGACAGCACTATTTAATGTAGTACTGGAAGGCTTAGGTATAGAAATTAGGCAAGGGAAAGATATAAAAGGCATCAAAATTGGAAGGAAATTACTGAACTTGTTTGCAGATGACAATCTTATATGCAGAAAATCCCAAAGATTCTACAAAAAACGGTAAGAATAAGCAAATTCAGCAAAACTATGGGATGCAAAACACAAAAAATCAGCTGCATTTCAAATTCACTAACAACAAACAATTCAAAAAGGAATTTGAGAAAAGAATTCCATGTACAACAGTATCAAGAAGAATAAAATTAACAAGGAAGGCAAAAGACATGCACACTGAAAACTACAAAAAATTGCTGAAAGATATTATAGACAAACAATGGAAATACATCCCATATTCCTGGATTTGAAGACTTACTGGAGTTAAGATGTCAATCCCACCAAGCACTCTACAGAAGTCATACAAGAAATCTCTATCAAAACCTCAACAAACTTTTTTCAAGAAATAAAAAAATCCATCTTAAATTCATATGGAATTTCAAGGACCCCAAATAGTCAAAAGAATCTTGAAAAACAAAGTTGAAGATCGCATATTTTCTAATTTGAATCTTACTATAAATCTACTGTAATCAAAACAATGTGGTACTGGGATAAAAACAGATATACAGACCAACGGAATAGAAGAGAAAGCCCAGAAACAAACCCTCACATATATATCAAATGGTTTTCAACAAGAGTGTCAAGACCATTCATCAGGCAAGAGACAGTGTCTTCAACAAATGATGCTGGGAAAACTAGATATCCACATGCAAAAGAATAAAGTCGCATCTTATTTTAACACCACAGACAAACATTAACTCTAAATTGATTAAAGACCTAAACACGTGATAAAACTGTAAGATTCTTAAGAGGAAAATTTTCATGACATTGGCTTTGGTGATGATTCTCAGATATGACACCAAAAGTACAGGCAACAAAAGGTAAAGTAAATAAAAATAGACTTCATAAAAATTAAAGCCTTTATGCATGATGACTTTATCAAGAGAACAAAAAGAAAACTGATGGAGGAGAAAATATTTGCAATTCATATTATCTGATAAGGGACTGACATTCAGAATATACAAAGATCTCTTACAACTCACTAACAAAAACAACATGAATAAAAATGGGCAAAGGATTTGAATAGACATTTCTCCAAAAATGAAAACGACGGCCAAAAGGCAAGTGAAAATCACGAGATACCATTTCACAATCATTAGCACCGTTATTATTTTGAAAAACCCAGAAAATTAGTGTTGTTGCATATGTGGAGAAAATGGAACCCTGTACACTTCTTGTGGCACAACCACTGTGAAAAATACTATGGTTGTTTCTCGAAAGAGTAAACATATAATTACATTTATGTTTCAGCAATTCCACTTCTGGGTATACCCAAAAGAATTGAAACAGCGTCTTGCAAAGGTATCTGGACATCCATATTCAGAGCAGCATTATTCCTTATGGCCAAAAGTCTGAAGTAAGTCTGAAGCAAATGTCCATTGACTGATGAATGGATAAACAAAATGCAGTATATAACTGTAACAGAATATTATCCTCCCTTAAAAAGGAAAAAAATTATGACACCTGCTACATTATATAAACATTCAGGTTTATAAACAAGGAAGACAGTATGCTAAGTGAAATAAGCCAGGCACAAAAGGACAAATATGTATAAGGTACCCAAAGCTGTCAAATTCATAGGGACAATAAAAGTAGAATGGTAGTTATCAGAGGCTGGGGGTGGAGGAGAGGCAGAGAGAAGTTAAGTGTTTGATGGATACAGTTGCAGTTTGGCAAGACAAAAATTATGGAGATGAGTGGTCGTGATGGTGACAGAAGAATGTAAATGGACTTAATGCCACAGTACTGTATACTCAAAAATGGTTAAAATGGTAAATTTTATGTTAAGAATGTTTCATTGTAAAAAAATCTAAGGAGGGATAATTCTTCCCTAAGATGCCTTCACGTGCATGAAGTACCCTCCAGACCAGGGAATATCATACGCAAGAGAACAATGCTCTTGATCACAAAGAATATTTTAGAGATCTCTGGGAAAATGAATAACATTAAGCATTCATTTTCACTAAAAGCAGAACAAAGGTAACAGCTCATATAAAAATGAAGTCAGCATCAACCCCATACCTCATACAAACATTAACTCATAAAGGACCATAGATCTAGATGTAAGCATAAAACTGTAAAATTGAAAAAGAAAAAAAGAAAAGAAAATCTCTGATCTGGGTTTACATGAGTTTTTAGCACTGGCATCAAAAGCACAACCCATAAAAGAAGAAAATAAATAGAGTGGACTTTAAGGCACAGCATGGAAGGAAATATCTGCAAATCATAAATGCTACTCATAATAAAGAACTCTCTAAACTGAACAGTAAGAAACAATTCAATTTTTAAAAATGGGCAAGTACTTAGAAACTTCACTAAAGAAGGTATAAGGTCAGGATATAAGCAGATGAAAAACTGCTCAACTTCATTAGTAATTTGAGAAATACAAATTAAAACCACAATGAAAAAGAATGACCAGAAAAAAAAAACCCAATGATACCAAGAGTGATAAAAAGAATGTAGAGCAACTAGAACTCTCATACAGTGCTGATGGGAATATAAAATATAGGAAAAGGCCACTCTTTAAAAGGATTTGGCAGTCTTTTATCAAGTTAAAATCACACTTAAGCGTATGACCTTGCACGTATCCAAAGGAACAGAAAATAGCACACACAGACTCGTAAAGGAATGTTTATAGTAGCTCTATCTAACGTCAAAATCTGGAAATCCAAATGTCATTCAACGTGTCAATGGATAAACAAACTGTCTTACACCAAACAATGGAATACTACTGGTTCCAATCAGCATATTAATATGTTGGTAATCTGTTCTCATTTGATCCACCAGTAATACCTGATGGTCTCTAATCTTGCATACGTAAAATCCTTTTCGGTGTTGGCCGGTGGTACAGTGGTTAAGTGCGCATGTTCTGCTTCTCAGTGGCCCAGGGTTCGCTGGTTTGGATCCCAGGTGCGCACCGCTTGGCAAAAGCCATGCCATGGCAGGCGTCCCACACATAAAGCAGAGGAAGATGGGCATGGATGTTAGCTCAGGGCCAGTCTTCCTCAGCAAAAAAGATGAGGATTGGCAGTAGTTAGCTCATAGCTAATCATCTTCTTAAAAAAAAAATCCTTTTCTTGCTTGCAGAATATCATTCACTTTTCTGACTTCTCTAGCTATATTCAGTCCTTTGTGATCTTATCTAGCCTCCCTGCTTCAATACATTTATATGCTGATGACTTCCAAATTTACAATTTTTAGCATGGAGTTTTCCTTTAAAAATTGGTCTGGTTTATCACAGCTTCCTCAAATACACACTACATATCAAACAGGTTTTTCAAAGTTAGCAAAACCAAAACCAAAAATTATACTCTCCCCTTCTAATTTCCTATCTTACTTAAGAAATCTTCAGACGTTCCTCTTATCTCTTACATTTTTTTAAGTGCTCCTGAATTTCCCTATTTTCATAATTGACTTCAATTAGCTTCAGCCTTAGTTTGAGATTATAATTCTAGGGGCAGAGAGACTATGTAATCTATCCACTCTGTCAAAGTTAAAAAAAACCCAAAACACACTATATCCCATTTTCACTCGGAAAAAACTTGACCCTTCCACTTGAGAGAATTTGTTTTACAGTTGAATAGACAAGAGACAAATCAATACATATCATGTTCTTACTTGTTAATATTAGTTTTGCATAGCCCCTAGAGATTAGTAATAACATAGGAAATTCTTAGTCTGTGTCACATCATACTATATTCACGCACTTCACAACATTTTGGTCAATAATGAACTGCATGTACAATGGTGGTCCCATAAAATTACTACCAAAAAGCCTCGGTGTATAGCACATTATACAATCTAGGTTTGTGTAAGTACACACTCTATGATGTTCACACAATGATGAAATAACCTTTTGACACTATTCTAGAATGTGTTACCCCTATCATTAAGCACGGCATGACTGTCCTGTATTTGACAATTAGGGTTTTACAAAATTTCCTAACCCTTGATTTTATTTTACTAGAGGCCTTTACTTGTAAATATTTCAGATAACCAGAAGTTATCCATGATTTAACCAGTTTAGGTTTCTATGGGTGTTTCTGTCAAATTATTACTTTTGCTATGTAAGAAAACGCAGATTTAACAGTGACAAATATTACCAGAACTAAAAAGCACCAACACTAAGCGGATTGATCCTATGTTCTTTAGAACATAAATTAAATTTCATTACCAGACAGCCAAAATAAACAAAAACATGGGAGAATACAAGGGTTAAGAATACCCTAGGCTATGTGAACTACATATCCATTCCTAATTTTTTTTTTGAGGAAGATCAGCCCTAAACTAACATCGGTTGCCAATCCTCCTCTTTCTGATGAGGAAGACTGGCCCTGAGCTAACATTTGTGCTTATCTTCCTCTACTTTATATGTGGGACACCGACCACACCATGACTTGCCAAGCGGTGCCGTGTCTGCAACTGGGATCCGAACTGGTGGACCCTGGGCTGCAGAAGCAGAATGTGCCCACTTAACCACTGAGCCACTGGGCTGGCCCCTCTATTCCTAATTTTTTTAAAAAACTTTAAAAATAATTTAGATGAGTGACATTAAAATCATAAACATATGTTCATCATACTCAGTGCTTAATGGAGATGCCTTCCAACAATTTCATTATCTACCAATGTTTTAGAAGCATCATACAAAAGAGTCAGAGAAAAAAAAAAACTACTGAACATATAAACTGGAAAAGTCATAATTATACTCATCAGCAGTATTACTGAACAATACAGCTCCAAATACCTCGGGGTTAAAAATTTAGTATATACAACTTCAATTTTCTACTGCATTGTAGTTAGGTATTGAGAGTTATCAGAAAGCACTTCAACATCCTATCTAAGAAAATGGGAAAACCTTAGAGGCCAAACCTAAGAAAATGAAAGCCAATGTATAAACAAACACTCTAAAACTGATGTTTGATGTGGGTCATTTATAATTTTTGCTGGCCAAAATTTAAGAAAAGACAAAACCTGAGGTATTAGAGATTTCAACATAAAGCTATGACATTTCCCACCAATATTATCTTTTTTGGCAATAAAATTGAAGAGGGCAAAAAATACCTAAAGATAAAAACGGGGAGTACACTTCCCTGCCTTAGCTCTGCCTTTGTAAGAGAAGTAAACAAAACAGATGCCCTGAGAGTTCTTATCTATAGCTTATCAACACAGAAGTTTGGGACAGAATTCACACTTACTTGAAAATGCCAAGCTAAAAATGTATTATTACACAATCTTGGATTTGCAATGTTCTCACGCATTTAGAAGAAACAGTATATTCTTAAGTGGGACATACTTTAACTTAGGCTTCAGAAAAAAGTCCCACATATATGGTTCAAGTAAACACAAGCTCATAATAAACTAAGAAAGGGCATAATATGTGGTGGAGGGGGCCACAGGGGTGAGAGTGCAATGAGTAAAAATTTGTTAAGAAAACATCAAACCATGGAAACATGACCCGTTAAGACTACAGACAGTAAGTATAACATCAGTATGTCAATAAAAACCCACAACACATAGTAAAAGAAGCATGAAGAAAAAAGTTTCCTTAGTAATGACTAGAAAAATCTGAGAAATAATCAGGAATACTAGAAATAAATATAATTAATATTAAAAAATCTGAAGTTCAAAGAGTAGTTTAACAGTATTTATCTATTAAAAAATGGATATTAAATTTGTAAATAAATTTTTATTATTTTTTTAATTAATTTTTTTTGAGGAAGATCAGCCCTGAGCTAACATCTGCCACAAATCCTCCTCTTTTTACTGAGGAAGACCGGCCCTGAGCTAACATCTGTGCCCATCTTCCTCTACTTTATATGTGGGATGCCTGCCAAGGCATTGCTTGCCAAGTGCGTACGTCTGCACCCACATGCAATCTTCACCACTGGGCCAGCCCCTAAATTTTTATTTAAATAAATAATCCAGAATGCATTAGTGGGAGAAAAAGAAAAGTACAGCAGTTAAGAATCATAAAGATGAAGTTAGAATAAAAAGGTCCAGCTTACAGGATTTTATGACAGAAGCCTGGAGAAGAGGTTACATTAGAAAGGTCAACGGCTAAGAATTTTCCAGAATTAATGAAGGTTGACTTCTCAGATTTGAGGAGTACTATGAATCCCCAGTAGGTTAAATAAAAAAATCACAGGTCTCATATCAAGAAAAACTGCAATAAGCCAAAACAAAGAGATTTTACAGCAGCCAGAGAGGAAAAACAGATTATGTAACTGTAAATTAATCTAAGATTCAAAGTTAACATCTCAGAAGTGAGAAGCCAAAGAATATTTTTAATGTACTAAGAGAAAATATTCCTCAATCACATTTGTACATACCCATAAAAACATCCTTTTAAGAATAAATGTAAACACATTCTTTTTACAAATAGTAAAAAACCCAAATACCTCTAAGATTTCTAAAGAATTTACTTCAGAAAAAAGAAAAACAGAAAAAGATCTGAGCTCTAAGAAAAACGGTAAACAAAACAAGAAAAAAGGTATACAAATGGATAAATCTGTATTAAACCTGAAAATTTAAAACAATAAAAACAAAATCCATTTTATTGCGCAGAGAAGAATTAAAAGCACGAACAAAAATTTTACATATCAGAAGGGAAGTGAAGAGTAATAGTCTAATATTGCTTGGGAGAGGGAAAAACATTAAATAAATTTAAATGTTGCCACATTTAAAACAAAGTATTCACAATAACATATATACACATGTACATACACACACTATCACACTATATATACACACATATATATTTACACTAATTGCCAAACTAAGAAATGATTAAAAGTGAAATGAGAAAAAAAGGCAAGAAAAAGGAAAATTATGTTCTAAAATAGTAAAAATGGCTGCAAATCATCAGTAATCACAATAAATAAAATTGACTCCAGTTAAAAGATAAAAACTCTTCACTTGCATTTTTTAAAAAATCAGTCTATGTTAAGTTACAACATACCTAAAAGCTAGGTATACAGAAAGATATATACCAAGTGAAAACTAGATCTAGGCCCCAAGAGAAACTAACAGGTATGGGATTCAGTGTTAGGAAAGAGACTACTGTATTTACCTGTTTTATAAAAGTTTCAAAGTTAATTACAATACAACCCCATTATGGAAGGGGATACTGTATAGCAAAACACTGCATGTACTCATGTATTTCTACATACATACATGCACACATATATAAGCATTACATACATACAGTCTGCAATGCCGGGCAAACAATGTTTCATTCAATAACAGACCAATAACACCATATATGATAGTGGTGCCACAGATTAGTACAATAAAACTTAAATGTGTAGATTATACTATCTATGCTTCTGTAGGTACACTTGATGTTCACACGACAATGAAATCACCTAACAACCACTTCTCAGAAGGTATCACCATCAATAAGTGACACAAAACTGTATTCTTAGTACAGACAATATAAATTGTATAGTTTTGAAAGTCTACACTTGGAATAACCTAATGAAAAGGTGGTGAAGTTAGTGAAGAGATGAATGACTGGTTTTTTCACTAGTCTAACTTGGTAGAACCCTAATCCACTTCTAAATATATAACCTAGAAATTCTTGCTTCAGGAGACATGTAAAACAATGTTCATACATTGTCAGTAAGAGCCAAATACTGGGATAAATCCAACAGAAAAAGAGATAAACGATGGTATAATCTCACAATGGAATATTATAAAATAGTGAAAATGCATGTGAATTAAGGGTAAAAGCAACAATATAGATGATTTTTCAAAGCCTAACACTGATGGAAAAAAGCAATTCAGAGGTGTATACAGTATAATATTTACAAAGCTCAAAAATAAAATAATGTGCTTCTTAGATATACATACATATATAATTAAAAATTGAAATATTACAAGAAAATTATGACAAAATTCACGACTATCTCATTTTGGGGCTAGTAAGGAGAGGCAGGAAGATACGTCTGGTGGAGAAGTACAAAAATAGATGTAACTGTATCATAAAACATCAGTTCTTAGGTTCAAATGTTGGCTCAAGGGTATTATGTAATATTATGCTTTATAACTGACAAAGGGACTACATATGTTCTTTTGTGGTTTCAAAATATTATAATTTTTCCCAATTTTCAAAAAGGAATTTCAAGTATATCAAAATAAGGGAGGCTACTGACGATTCCCATTTGCCACAACTCATACATAATACATCTATTAAAACACAGAGTAAGCAAACTGCTTTTTTTAAAAAAGACTCTTCAAGTGTAAGGTTGCTTCATCTATCAAAGTTTTTGGCTCTCTACCTAGGGAGAAACTTCTCATATGATTAGTCGGAATTTAGGATATCTGTACGGGTCTCTGACTACACATGAGATCACCTTGTATTAAAGGATGAAATCAGTGGTTTCTATATTATTCTATTTTATAGGATTTATGCAAACCTGTAAGCTCCATGAAGGCATTTCTTGATGCCCTTGTAATTTTTCCAAACTATAAATATGAAAAAACTGCTCACGGTATTTGTTTCTCTCACCATGCAGATAACCAAAAGGCGGCAAATTTCCAATATTTACATTTAGGTAAAGATGAAGGACCACTGTGGCTCCTGATAATTTCAAGGTGTCATATTGTTCTTTGTGCCTATCTATATTACAGATGCAGGGAGGAAAAGTAGCAGTAATGATGGCTGTGGAAATTCTTTCACTGAAGATTATCCAATGGCATTAAACCTTACTTTTGCCTCTAATATATGGAAACAGTTCTATGAGAAAGGACTCACAAGCACAGAGGCTTTCACATGCTAAAATGACTTTCCCTAGCCATACTGTTAAGATGAATTATCAATTATATTACCTCCTCCTCAGGGGACAGGTTTCCTTTGCTATTGCTGACAGGAAAACCACTGCCAAATTCTTTGGAATGAATGTCTGCTCCATACTCAACCGTCACATCCTCCTCGATGCTGCTGACCAGCCTCCAGAATTCCTTCTCTACAACTTCTGTAGGTACCATCTGTGATAACAGGTGTAAAAGATGATCAAAGCACACTATACTTTGGCCCCATATCTCCCTGAGCACTAAGACTATAAGACAACAATCCGCTTGTCCCCACTGCACAATCACATACATGCACAGGCATGTTGAAGTAGTCAGCCTTGAAGGAATCAGCCATTTCACCAAAGCTCTGCAAAGTGTACTCCTGGGTAGCCTGTTCAAAGCCAAAGGCTTCAGGCGGCCTCTTACACTCCTAAAATAGAAAATACTTCAGGAAGACAGACACAATAGGCAAAAAATACAAAAAGAACATATAGAAATATATCTTGTGATATACATCCACCTTTTCTGATGTTTCCAAGTAGAAGAGTTTCTTTAACATCTACTAAACATATTTCTTTTTCTTTGTTCCTATGCTTCATGCCATCTAGATTACAGTCCTTCTCTGTCTTGCTTAAGTGTCTACCATCCTACAGCTAGTACGTCTAACCCTTCTTGCTCATCACCTACACTATCTCCTCTAAAAGCAGGAGACTAGATTAGAAGAAAGGACCAAGAATTAAATTTAAAACATCTATGCTGGACAGGCCCTACCGCCATGATACACTTTGGGCACCTCCAGACCCCTCTGGGGATTTCAGGAAGGGGTGGCAATAGGCAGAAGATGTGGTAATTGTCATCACAGCCATCACAAAGAAGTAGCTTATCGTCTTCATCCCCTCGGGAGCACATTCGGCAAACATATGAGTCAATCTACAAGGAAAAATAAAATAAAAACAAAAGCTGCTTGCTCCTATCATCTTATCCTATGTTTCCAGACTATTCATTTTGAACATCTACCACTAGTCAATGACTATGCAATGTTCTATTCATTACTTCATTCATGAGTTTACTATCAATGGAAAATATGACAAGACATAAATAATTACCAAGTCATGTAATATATTATGAAAGGATCTATGGTTAGGTATTTTCTAGAGCAACAAAGCAGACTTCGTATAGAAAGTTCAATGGTACAAATCCAAATCATGAAGGCGTAAACCAGCACGGATCATTCAGAGAACTGCATGTGGTTAATAATAAGTAGTACAGACTACAAGTTGAACATAATAGGTGAAGTGACCAAACATCCAGTTATACCTGTTGTTCTGGTATAAAGTTTAACAGCTATTCATTTTCACTCTAAAAAAGTTTCTTCAGTTTAGATAATGAATTAGATAGTCATCCAAGTAGTAAGTCATAAGAATAAAAACACTAAGGCAAGGACAAACAACTTGGATTATCAGATATTATTAAATAACCTAGTATTAAGTACTAGTTAAAAGAGAAAACACACCAAGAGATTTTCAGGATGGATTCACAGATTGACATACTAGAAAAATTACATGCAGTGATAATAGGCTACACTGGGAGAATTCCGGAGTAAAACGATCAGTAAAGAGAGGGTATATGTAACTCACAGACTAGAAGAAAATATTTGCTGAGTGTGTGGAGGTAGAGCTGTCACCCCGCCTCCTGCCACACAAACTTGTAAATTCTTATTTGTAGATGTTCTAATTCTTCAGGTATGAACACATTTAAATTTATGTATTTATGTATTTACAGACATCAAATGTATAAAATATATACACATTATGAATGCATTCACAAACATATATGTATATAAGCATGTAGTTACATACGTATGTGTAGCCGTGACCCTCAGTCACAGCAATTCCAATCCTTTTTATATATGCAAAGGAAAGCCTACATAGCTTACCTACCATGTGTACTTCAATAGTATTATTCATAGTTGCCCCAAACTGGAAACTACCAAAAGAATCCATGCACAGTATAACAGATTAAGAAATTGCAGTGAAATTGTATTTAATAAAAACGTACTTAATAAAACACAATACTGTCACTGAGCACTCATACAATACAAATGACTCTCTCAAACCTAACATTGATCAAAGAAGCCAATACAAGACTATGTGTTGTGATATTACTTATTTAGAAGTACAAAAACACGCCAAAGGTAATCTATAAACTTTTGTGTATGCATACTGCCATACTGGAATAAAATTAAAAGGCAACAGAACTGGGTGATCAGGTGTAGGAGTGACGGAAATGTCATGAACGACTCCTAAACTTCAAGCTTGGATGACAAGATCTTCTCACAGTCCAAAAGATGGAATCAAATGGTGACAAATGGAGATAATCTCTCTAAGATCAGGTGGAGACGATTAAGAGAAAGACAGGAGATGGGAGCTCAAACCAGAAGTCTATTCAAAGACAAAACTTCCAGGAACATCAACATTTACAGAGTAAGATGGGGCAAACAAAAATTATGAAAATAGTAAGATTAGCTAGAGAGGCAGCTGGGGAACAAAGAAAGGGGAACATATCATTTTATAAAAATGTAGAGGGGGCCAGCACAGTGGTGTAGTGGTTAAATCTGCGCTCCACTTCAGCGGCCCAGGTTCACTGGTCTCAATCGGGGATGCAGACCTAGCAGTGCTTGTCAGGTCATGCTGTGGAGACATCCCACATAAAATTGAGGAAAACTGACACAGATGTTAGCTCAGTGACAATCTTTCTCAAGGAAAAAGAGCAACACTGGCAACAGACATTAGCTCAGGGCCAATCTTCCTCAACAACAACAAAAAAGTAGAAACTCCCTAATATTTAACAGATTGTAAAAATCTGTCAGGTAAGGGGTAGGAAAAAGGGGAAAAGAAGATTTATAAACATCAAAGACATACGTAGGTAAGATCATAAAAAAGAGGCACTACATGAAAAGTGATCCTCTGAGAGTCCTGAAGCATTTGCCAGAAACAAACAGCTCTTTCACCTAATTTATATTTGATCACATTACCTCCCACCAATTTAAGATGTAAAAATTAAGAAAACGCTTATAAACAGCGTTGAAACTACACAGCAAAGTGGTAGAAAATTCGACCTTAAAAACAGGAGATTATGAATTTTGCTCCTGACTATAATACTATGACTATGTTTCTTTCCCTTCCTAGCCATCAGTCTCTATTTCATATGTAAAGGGCTCAGAAGTAAATGGAAGGAAGGAGAAGGGTGGGATTAAATAATTTTAGGTTCCATCTAGTCCTGAGAGTTAAAGACAGTGTTAGAAAATAATAGATGAGTCCTTACAAACTGGGAACTGCTGTGATTCTTCCGTAGCTGCATGGTCATCTTGGTGCAGGGCTCTAGGCTGTGACTCAAGTCCTCCTTCGGCAATACAGACATCACTTTCCCAACCCTACTTGGTTCCTCCTCCATTATAACAGCGGGGGGGCATATGACTCCTTCTTTATCTAGGGGAATCAGAAACAAATCTGAAAACAAATCAGTCTACCCTCCATTAGGATTAACAAATCATCTCTCCCACATACTTTAGTGGTTTACTCTTCACTACCTCTCGCCTATTAGGTTTTACCTTTCTTCCGTAAAGTCTTATCCTTGGGAACAAGGCCCAAGCCCATCATCTTGGGACCTGCCCCATAGATTTGCAGCTTCTTCAGTTCTGGATTCCTCTCAATGTCCTCCTCTGTGGGCTCTGGCTATTGAAAGAAGGTTCAAAGAAGAAAGTTAGTTTTTTTATACATAGATACAATATTTTAGGCAAGACCTAGACTTCCATATTTGCAAAGTATTGCAGATCATATAAAAGCAAGAGAGGTGACAAAGATTAAAATCAACAACTTCCACTCATTTTCAAACATTGACTGGTGATGCAGCTTTACCTGTGAGTGAGGTGTGGCCAATCAGAAGCAAATGAATACAGAAATTTGCGAGCTAACTCCTTTGCTCAATTTTTTTCATGTTATAAAGAGAATAATATAATGCTCTGTTTAGAAGCCTAGTTAAGATTAAATATCATAAAATATACAACTTATACTAGAGAATTCAACAAATATAAGTAATCCCATCTCCGCAACTGTTCAAACTGGAGCTGCAGATGCAAATGGGAAGACAGGACTCCTATTCTATTTGAACTCAGATCATTAGAAATAACTCCTTTCTCTTCACAATGTAACCAGAGAACTGGGCAACTGGAACCCCATTATGCGTCAAAAAAACCATATACCATATGACAGTTTCAGCACATATCTCTTTTTAGTACACATTATGAAATACATTCTATGTCTCGAACTGTTTTTGTTCTACTTTTAAACCAAACCCTTTTGTTTCTCCTGTTCATTTAAAGCCTGCGGTTTGTTTTTATATATTTTACCCTACACACACATACAAACACAAATGACAACATATTTTCTGCTTTTGTTTTATTCCCAAAATAATTTATGCATGCAGTAATAGCTATTGTATAACAACATCCATGAGAAACACTAGGTTCAACTGGAGACACCAGTGTGGTAGTAAAGGTAATCTCTCAATGATTAGGTGGAGATGATTAAAAGAAACGTAAGTCTGCAAAAGAGAAGTCTCTTCAAGGATAAAATTTCTGGGACCATCAACATGTGTATCTGTCCCACAGTTCATTATTCCATTACAATACCGTTCCAGAAAAAATTTAACCTACTCTTTTAATATACAACACTGATGCTGTTTCCAATTTTTTGCTACTAGGAACAACAATGTAATTAACTGTACTACTAATCATATATTTTATTTTCTGTATTTTAAGATGTTTTGACATCTTTTGGAGGGTCTTGCCAGTTAGGGACTCTGTTCCTCCCAGGGCTAGCTAATTTCTAAAGGCAGTAACCAACTTGTACGTAAGTCTGCCCTTAATATACAAAATAATCAATCCCACGTCCATATCCCCAACCAGTTCTTTATTTAACTTTCACTCTAGGATGTTATTTCCCCTGCCCTAAATCAATCCACACCCAGGTAGCGAACAACTAGGAAGAGTCCCTATGCCCTAAAGCCTGTGGAAATTATTCAAACTAGCCAATCCAAAGATGTTTATCCTATTCTGGCTTGACTTTCCTGAGGAAGATCCAAGAAAGGCTGTGGCCTATGCCTTCCCCTTGCTCTTCCCTGCCTTCTCACTGACACCGATGCTTCCTCTTGTGGGCCTGTGTGGCACGGTAAGCCTCTTGTTTCTAGGGAAAGTGAGTCACATTAAAACATGTCTTTCAATGGCACTGAGTTCACCATTTTGTCATTCAGTCAGGTTATAAATTAAGACCTGGGCACAAATTATTACTACCCATGTATTTATTACATGCTGTTCTGGAAGATTAATTAACAGATTTACAACAGGAGAGTATGCATATTTAAAATCTCAGTAATTAAAAAATTTAATATTAGTACCATCTTTCACTACTATCAACAGTAGATAAAGATGCCTAGTTCCTCACTCTTGACACATATTGATGTTTTGTGAATCAGTTCTGTAAAAAGAAATATGCAGGTTTTATATTTTCAATTTATAAGTGAGGTTAAACACTTCTGATTTATTATTCAACATGGTTCATATAAGTGGAAGTTTGACAATAAGCTGTGAAAGTAGACCCCCTCAGCTTTCTAGGCTATGGGACTCCTAGGTGCCATGTACATTATATTATTTTAGAATTTTACATTATACATTATCATGTTAAGTATACTGATACATTATATATTACATTAGAATTATTAAATAACCCTAATATATTAATAACCCTAATATATTAATCTGTAGTTTCTGGCGAATAGTTTTTTAAAAAGCTAAACTTGTTTTAAAATATGAAATACACAGTATTACTCTTAACCTTTCAGATGTCTTATTATCCATTCCTATATGACTACATATGTTTATCCATAAAATAGAAGAGATGATGTGTTAGTCCTCATAATTTCTTTGTTACTGGATTTACTTATTTCCTTTTCTGCTTTATACCGAATTTATTTAAACTTTTTTCCTCTTAATGTTCTGGATTTACAGTCTCTTTCTTTTTTTTTTAAGTAACTTTATAGTTTTCAAGATTTTATAAAACCTTTCCAACAAAGTAGAGAATTACATTCTTAAGAAAAAAAGCATCCAAAGATTGTTTGATATTGAAAAACGTTTGGATCCCTAGGTGGCACTTATAACTTTTAAGCAAATTTTACTGGTTTGCAAGTTATTACATGCTCATTTTTCTTATTCAATTTATTTTCATATGCTTCCTGCTATAAAGAACTAAAGCACTAATGCAGAATCCATCTGAAATTCAATTAATCTGAACTAGACCACTATTGCTCATTTCTTCATTCTACATTCTAATGTTAAAATATTTTAAAATTTAACATTGAGATTTTTCACAAAATACCTAAGAATATATAATGTTATCCTAATTTAAGATATTTCACAAACAAAAACATTCAAAATTGTATGAGAATGTATGTGGTCATACAAAAAGTGCTTAGCAAGATAAGAAATTATAAGACTGTATTATTTATTTTCTGTATATTACGATGTTTGACATCTTGAAAAACTTTCTGGCTGGGGTGAGACTGTCTTTTTCAGGTGAGCCAATTCAAAATAGCAAAGGACACAGTAGACAGTATGTCTTTGATGTGCAAACCAACCAATCCAAAAGTATGGCTCCTCTCTCTAGCTTCTGCACCTTCCTCTGCCTTAATCATCACAGGGCCAGGTGCTAAGCAATCAAGAATCACCCCTATAGGTTAGAGGCCACCGAAATTGTTTAAACTAGTCAATCCTAAGCTGTTACTCTGCCCTGTATTGCCTTTCCCTCAGAAACCCAAATAATGGGTGTGGCCTAGTTTCTCCCCTCATTCCTGACCCTACTACTGCCTTCTAACCTATGCTACTGCCTTCCACTGAGGCCCTGTGTGACAAGCCCTATCTCCTAGCTGTAATAAACTTCATTTTCCTGAGCTTCTCGTCTCACCTCTCTTCTCTTGTGTCACCTTTTGTGGCTATGCTTCACTGACCATTTCACAAAAGAACAAAGAGTAAAAATTAATGGTTAAAAAACCAAAGCACTGAACAGCGAGCTTTGTAAAAACTATCCCAACATTCACAAAACTTAACCCCAAAAATTATATTGAAAGAATATTTTGTTTTTGAGGATGATTAGCCCTGAGCTAACACCTGCTGCCAATCCTCTTTTTTGCTGAGGAAGACTGGCCCTGAGCTAATATCCGTGCCCATCTTCCTCTACTTTATATGTGGGACGCCTGCCACAGCATGGCTTGACAAGCAGTGCATAGGTCTGCACCTTGGATCTAAACCGGTGAACCCCAGGCCACCAAAGGAGAATGTGCCAACTCAGCGGCTGCACTACTGAGCTGGCCCCGAAAGAATGTGTTTGTTTTTAAAATCAGAAAAGCAGAACTACAAACACAAAAACACTGGAAACCATCATACTCATGAAACAAAACAACTCATTCACTTTCAATTAATTCAATCTTGAACGAGCTATCAGTAAAAAAAAAAAATGCCTTACAGAAATGGACTGTCCCCAAAAGCAAGTCCCAGGTGAACTTTGGCAGTTAACAAGAAAAAAAAAAGGCACTCACATCAGGCTGAAGTCTTTTTGCCCGCCGACTATAGCTGCTGAACTTGGAAGGCTGCACAGACTGTCTAAGGGGAATGCTGTGGGGTTTGTATTCTTTGTCTTTTTCCTCATTGTCAAATGGGTGAGTGTCACATGGCTGGAGACAGGAAATAATGCAGGGTCAGGAACTTAGCCAGATTCACAGTCAGCAAATAACCAAGTGATTCTTCTATCCTAAATCTCTGGTAATGAAAGTTGTACCTCTTTCTAAATTACACAAATCAGTATGTCTTGTTCTCTGAATGATGGAACAGATATTCCTCTGTGCCTTTGCTTATGTATAAGCAGCAGAGCATAGTGAAGAACAGTGCCTTTGGAACAAGACTGCTAGGTCTGAACCTGGACTTTTACCTAATCTTCATGTGCATTGTGCAAATACACTGGACCTCTCTTTGTGTTCCAATGTCCTTGTCTGAAAAGGGATAATAAAAATACCAAGTCTAACAGAATTATGTAGATTAAAAAATATGCATTTAGACTCCTACATATATACACAAGTAGTTTTAAAAAGTGCTTTACAAACAATAAAACCAAAAAACTTATTATTATTTAAGAAACAAAGCTAAACCAGTTCCTGCTCTTTCTTGAGTTAACCCAAGTAAGACCAAAGTTTTATCCCTAACTTCTCTTTACCTGAACTACCCTTAGGAAGTTTAGCAATTTCTTAAGAAAATTAATGATCTTTTTCATGGAGAATGGCCTGAAATACGAATTGCTTTTGTCTAGCTTCCACTCTAAGATCTTGCCCACACAAAGATCCTAGCAGACACAAACCCTCTAAGATAGAGGGAAACAATACTCCAGTTCTCATCTAGCTGGCCTAGCAGGTATAAAATTTCTTCATACAGGCTGCAAAATTTTTCTAGGGCCAATTCCTGGAACTTCTATTAATAAACTTAATGACACTCTAAATCCAGAATACTGAGGAAAAAACCAAACCCAGAAAAAGGGAGATAAGAGCAAAAACAGCAAAATCACATAGGCCCCAAGCCAGCTAAGGACCTCACCACAAGGTTGGCTCCAGACTGAAACATTTCATAAGGGTAAATGATGCGCTCATAGTGAGATCTTAGCAGCGAGCCAATGTTTTTGCCTGGTGGGTAGTTGAGACGCTGGGCAACCCGGGCCCATCGACGATCCTTGCAGATGGCTTCATAGCCACCTTCCTCCATCACAATCTGAAATGATACAAAAGGGATCAGATTAACAGTGAACAGACTGGAAACCTAATAAATACCAATGAGGCTTAAAATATAACTGTTGAACACTCCACCAATGGCAACCATTACAGGACACAAAGACAGTGTTAAGGTACATTGGCAGGATGTATTCTCTTCTTTCTTGCCCAGAGACACAATATTCAACTATAGAGGGTCTCCCAGCCAAGGTTTTTTGCTTGTTTTTCCTTTTGAAACAGAAGTACTCTTACCTTACTAAGGCTGTAGAGGTCCAAGATCTTCCGCTCCACATTGGGAATTTTTAATGAAGAACCTTGGATTTCCCAGAATTTTGCAATCTGATCCAAATAATTCAGTTTTACCCTGGTCTGAGCCTGGGGAAGAAAGGACCCTATGAGGTTGGTTTACTCCTTAACCTGACTTTGGTCCAGTGTGAAGTGGATGCACAAGTATTGTTCTGTACCATCTACAGTTCTCTACTAGGCCACAGCCTAGGCCTCACAGTGTCTCACCACTGGTATCTATAAAAAGCTCAAATAAGCTGATTCTTTAATCTGAGAGGCGGCTCAGAAAGTGATGCCTCAGAGTCAAAATCTTTCATCTCTAAATTTAGAGTATTATCCTTCAGCTTAATGACTGCCGGAAAAAAGACTATTTAGGCTCAATCTAATATGCGCCTTAAGATACTCATCTAGAACCTACAGATACACAACCGAAGGGAATAAAGTATTTTCCCATTCTGTGTCAAAAGCTTGGGCATGAAACCAGTTTCTGAATTATTATTCTCTTGCCCTAAGCCATTTTGGAGCTTTCAGCTACTGACCATAGTCAAAACTTCTAATAGCAAAAGCAAATGCCAAACCATTCATTTGCTTTCCACATTTAATACCAAGCTGAATATGTGGACTCTTTACTGCTTTAAAAAACAAGCTTTGCCTCTTCTACTTACTCTAATCAATTCCTAAATACACTCTATTTTATTCAAGAAGAACAGATCTAATACCAGCAGCCTTAAGCTGAAAATTTATGAGACCATATTTCTGCCCTGAATTTTGCTTTTGTTAAAGAAATCAGGGAAAATTCAAAATGATAAAATATGTAGGTATGGGATGAAAAAATGAGAAAGGCAGTATCTCTCTAACTTCTTGATAGCTTTAATTTTAGCCCACTCCATGACAGAAGAATGTCATTCACCTCCAGAAATTTAAAGCCTTCTTCATGTCCTGGCATTTTGCAGAAGACTTTCTCCAAGATCAATATTCTGGGAAATAATGGAGCTGGGGTTAGAATCAAAATATATTTGATTTCAAAACCTAAGTTCCTAACTACATCGTTATAAAACTACAAATAAAACAAGATTAGAACTCAGATTCTACTACATAAGGGTTACTTCTCATTTTACCTCTAATTCATTTAGCCGCTGGATGCGAGGAGTAAACTTGAAATTGTCAACTTCTACTGCAAAGGGAGGCTGCCAGTCCTAGAGGAAAGAAAAAGAACTTGGTTATTATGGCATAATAAAGTACGAAGATGGTGAGAACTAGAATTATTTTTTTCATCTTAATATAACTTCTGTTTAAGACTTCTGTTTGCTATTTTTGCCCCCACAGCCTGAAATGGTTGTCTCTTTACCATCAGGTAACTGGGGAAAAAAAATCCTACTTCTCCAAAATTCTCCTTGGTATATCTCCCCCAAAAAACACAAAAAACAGAACAAAAAAACCCCAAATCTCCAGGAACTTAGGCGTAAAAGCCAACTTTAAAAAGAAGAAAGCACACCTCAATTAGGACCAGACCATTTAAGTAAAGCTGAAAGTCCTTACTGAAGTGAAGACAAATCTAATATGAATAAGGAACTGCGTGATTTTCACACCCAGGACATTATACCTTCCTACACCTAGCAGTCTAGAAAAGCTGAATAGAAGTATAATTAATAATAGTGAGAAAAGTATAATCATCCAAATACAAGCAAACAAATGATGTAGTCAGGGTGAGCATTTGCAAAGGAGGAGTATGGTGTGCAAGAAGTTGACATCTATCGTGTACATCAGTTTAGTGACGTCATAGGGTCATTTCAGTTTTTATTCTTAACTCAGCCAAACACGTAACCGTTTCAATTAGCAGTTTAGAGAATAACAAACCAAGAGGTAGAAGACTCTAAGCATAATAATACTAACTTAATCGGTGACAAGGATCCCACACGCCTCCCGATTCGGAACTATGTTTGTTACACATACAGGTTTTAGGGGAAATGAATGAGATCATTAATAATAAGACAAACGCATATAACTTTTCGCTGCTTCACTTACATATCAAATACTTTATAAATACATTAAAATTTCCTTCAAAGTAAGTATGAAAGATATAAATATCCCTATATTACAAACGGGTGTAATATAGCGGCACAGAGTAGAACCAATTTCGAATCAATTATTTTCGTTCCTAAGACAGATCTTTGTTAACTCTACAGACGCTGGTTTTCTGACGGACAAAAGCTTTCTGACACCATAGTGCCCTCGTCAAATTTAAAAGATGAGAAATTAGCAGCTACGGTGGGGACTCAATTTACTACAAAGGGTTTTTGGCCCTAAATCTGAGGCCTTGTTAAGTAGTACAGTGCCGCCACGCTCAATCTAAACACTATCTCCCCTCCAGATTCTGCTTCAGAAGCTTACCGCGGGTGGACGAATCTTGCAAATACCCGACTTCTCCGCGATGGGCCTGATTTTCGCGATGTAGCCAAGCGGATCTCGGAATTCGGCCCAGGTTGGCTCGAACACCGGGCACTCCGGGGGCGGCAGGAAGTCCTCGGCTCCCGGCTCCATGTCTACCCTGGACGCTAATCTGTAAATAATAGTTTGGTGTTTTTTCAATAGCCCATGGATCCTTCCCAGCTAAAAGTGAACCCTAAGAAAGTTTTTCTACTAAATTCCAGGGTTATTTTAATTCAAGCGGCTGCTTACCAGTCGTCGCGGCACTCAGTCTTAGCACCACCATCTTGACCCTCGAGCTTTTCCGGTTTCTTTACACATCGTGTCACTCCGCGGATCGCTTCTTTGAGCGCTGAGTTCTCTCCATACCTGAGAGACCTTCTGCGAGCCAGGTAAGAGCTGAAGAGGCAGAATTAAATTTACTGGAGGTAAATCAGCACAGGAAACTAGCCGCTCGAGCGATATTTAATAGTTCTTGAAGGGAACTGAAGATAAATATAAATAGAACGGCCGGATCTTTTTTAATGGGTCCGCTGCGCATGGTACGGCTGCGCATTAGAGAGGAAGACCTTAAAAGGAATCAGTGAGCTTGAATAATTGTTCGCTGTAGTGAAATCCCACGTTTGCAGAAACTGCAACCCAAATGCTCCTCCTTTTTTCTACCAGTACAAACCGCAGCAACCTGACTTTGCATACCAAAGTCTCTAGAGATTTACCACGTTCCCAGTTCCCAAGCTGTCTTTCTGGGGAAATAACTCATACAGTAATTTTACAACCCTGGACCCATGATAAAATGTAAATTATTTATGTTCATGTACTCTATGTCACTTACAAAGTACCTATAATGCACATATTTGTTACTAATGCATTTTTACAAACTCGAGATTGGATTTCTTCTTCGCAAAAAATAGCGTAAAAGCTTTCATAAAAATTATTGCCAAATATACGAATTCCATAAAAACTACCAAGGAACACACAAAGAAAAAATGATTACAAAGAACTAGACAGCTAATGACATTGCTCTGTCAATGCAACACTTTTAGGTATGCATACACTCAACTAAAACAAACTTATTGCCAAAACGTTGACTCTGATATAAGAAGCAAAAAACCTGGTTGCTTTCTCTAAGAGCATGCAAACTTTTTGAACAAAAATAGAAACTGACCAGATACCAAATAAAACTTTCCAAATACTTAAAGTATCAAACCAAATAAAATACCCCGTCCCATTTCTCAGAGGAATATCGTGTTTGTAAGGACGGTGGACTAAACTGGTCTGATCACAACGCTAAGGAAAGCCTGCTTTGGAGGGGCCGCTCAGCCTGCAACTTGTCCCTTGTTAATTCTAGGTTATGCTTTACATGGATAGAATCATAATGGTCAAATTTCTGATGTAGAACTCTCCTTGCTGTTTCTTTAATTCATTGCGAGCTTTCATTTTAAAACGAGATGTTACACTTGTTTTAATTTTACTTGCAATATTTTACATCTAGGTAAATAAGTGAAATTTACCATTATTTGCTCTTCTACAGTTGTCTTAGAATCAATTTTACTCTTGTAAAATTCATTATGTGGTGTCTTCTTATCCTTCTATTTCTGAACAGTTTGCAAAATTTACGAAATATCCATTTGTTTTTTAAAAATTACTTTCAAAAATTATCTCTTAGGATCCCTTTTGAGAGGAACTGGAAACTGAGAAGAAATCCTTAAAGGTTTGTTGGTCTGATTTGAATGTTGTTTCATTAACACTATTCTTGGCATTTCCTTTTTTCCAGAAGTTTATCCACTTGATGTAGGTTTTCAACATCATTTGCTTATTATGCTGTTAAATATATTATATTTAAATGTTTCTATTTTGATTTTATGTTTTTATCTTTTGAGAGTTTTATCTGTTTTTTTTGTTTCCTAAAATCAGATTTGCCATAGTTTAGCCATTTTAATCTTTCAAATGATCAGATCTACTTTTCCCCCGTAATTCTAAAATAGCTTTTATGAAACAGCTTTATTGAGATATAAGTTGTATAAGATAAAATTTTCTATTTTAAAGTATACAATTGAGTTGGTTTTAGTATGTTTATGGAGTTGTGCAACTCTCACCACTGTGAAATTGCAGAACGTTTCATCACCTCCTTAACAAACCCCATACTCATTAGCAGTCACCTCCCACCATCTAATAACCACTAGTCCACATTCTGTCAGTAGGGAATATCCTGGACATTTCATAAAAATGGACTCAATACAATATGTGCCTGGCTTCTAACTTTGTGTCTGGCTGCTTTTTCTTAGCATAATGCTTCAAAGCAGACCCATGTTGTAGCATTTATTAGAACAATACTTACCATTTTAACCATTTAAGTGGACAATTCATTTTAGATGTGCAAATCAGAATTTCATTCCTTTTTGTGGCTAATATTGCATTGTATAAATATACCACATTTTGTTTATCTATTCATCAGTTGATGGACATTTGAGTTGTTTCCAGTTTTAGTTTATCTATCATGAATAATGTTACTATGAATATTTGTATACAGTTTTTGTGGGCATATGTTCTCATTTCTCTTGGGTGTACACCTCCAGGTAGAATTGCTAGGATATTTGGTAACTCTGTGTTTACACTGGACTTTCTTCAAAGTATCTGCATCATTTTAATTCCCCCCAAGTATTGAAGACAGTTCCAATTTCCACATCCTCACAACACCGTTATCTGCTTTATTGATATGGCCATCCTAGTGTGTACGAAGTAGTGTCTCATTGTGGTTTTGATTTGCATTTTCTTAATTACTAATAATTATGATCATTTTTTTTGTGTGCTTCTTGGCCACTTGTTTAGCTTCTTTGGAGATATGTTTATTGAAGTCATTTGCCCATTTTTAAATTGGATTGTCCTTTTTTTGTTTAGTTGTTAATGTCCTTTAAATAATCTAAACAATCAGAGTGTGTATGAATTACATTTTTTGGTGAGGAATATTGGCCTTGAGCTAACATCTGTTGCCAATCTTCCTCTTTTTGCTTGAGGAATATTGTCCTTGAGTTATCATCTATGCCAGTCTTCCTCTATTTTTTTTGTATGTGGGGTGGTGCCACAGCATGGCTTGATGAGCAGTGTGTAGGTCTGCACCCAGGATCCTTACCTGCAAACCCTGGGCCACTGAACTAGAGTGCACAGACTTAAGCACTACATCGCTGGGCCAGCCTCTAGAGTGTAATATGATTTTTAAAAAACTTTCTCCACTTCTATGGATTGTCTTTTCACTTTTGTAATGCAGTCCTTTGATGCACAAGTTTCTAAGTTAACAATCCAATTTATTTTTCTTTTGTTTCTTGGGCTTTCAGTGCTTTAACTAAGGAGGCTTTGACTAAACCAGAGTCATAAAGATTTATTCCTATATTCTCTTCTAACAGTTTTATAGTTTTAGCTTTTACATTAAAGTCTTTGATCTATTTTGAATTAACTTTTGGATATACTGTAAAGCAATGGTCCAACTCTATCCTTTAACATGTGGCTATCCAGTTGTCACAGCACAATTTGATGAACACATTATTATTTCTATATTGACTGTTCTTGACTCCTTTGGTAAGAATCAGTTGGCCATAGACACAAGGGTTTATTTCCAGATTCTCAATTCTATTCTGTGAATTTATATGTATATCCTTATACCAGTACCACACAGTTTTGATTACTGTAGTTTTGTACTATATATTTTGAATTGGGAAAAGTGAGTTGTTCAACTTTGTCCTTCTTTTTCAAGATTGTTTGGGCTATTGTGTGTCCCTCACATTTCCATATGAATTTTTGCATCAGCTTGTATATTTCTGCAGAGAAGCGAGATGGAATTTAGATAGGGAATATAGTGAATCTGTAGATATGTTTGAGGAGTATTTCCATTTTAACAATGTTAAAGTCTTCTAATCCACAAATAAGGGATGTCTTCTCATTTAGGTCTTATTTAGTTTCTTTCAATAGTTTTATACTTTTCAGAGTACACATCTTACATTTCTTTTATTAACTCATTCCACATCATTTTATTCTTTTTTATGCTATTGTAAAAGGAATTTTTAAGAATTTCCTTTTTGGATGATTCATTGTTAGTGAATAGAAATACATTTGATTTTTCTGTGATGATCTTGCTAACCTCAGTCATTCTAAAAGGGTTTTTCATGTGGATACCTCAGGATTTTCTATACAGATGATCATGGCCATCTGCAAAGACCTACTTTTACTTCCTTCTTCACCTAGAACCTCCAGTATTGTGTTAAGAGGAAGTAGTGAGAGCAGAAACTTGACTTTTTCCTGATCTTAGGAGAAAACCTTTCAGTCTTTCAGTGTTATGTGTGATGTTAACTGTGGTATTTTTTTAATAGATGCTCTTTCTCAGGTGTTTTCTTCATAAATGGTTGCTAAATTTTGCCAAGACTTTTTTCTGTATCCATTGAGATGATCACTTGGGTTTTGTACTCTCTTCTATTATTTCCCAGTTCTTAAACAGTAGTATGTTTTTTGCATAATATACCTCTCACATGATCTACCTACAAACATTCATAACTTTCTTATAAATAAGAAACTTCTTATAAGTTAAGCAGTGATTTTTATTAAAATCAAAATTAAGGACTGTTTTTTCAATTAAGTGATTTGTAATCTTTCTAGCCTGAAGTAAAAATGAATTCAGCAAAGCTGCAGGATACAAAATCAATGCACAAAAATCAGTTGTATTTCTATAAACCAGAAATAAGCAATCCAAAAATGAAATTAAGAAATAATTCCATTTATAATAGCATAAAAAAGAATAAAACAATTAAGGAAAAGTTAAATAAGAAGGTAAGAATGTACACTAAAAACGGCAAATCAATGCTGAAAGAAATTTAAAAGACCTACATAAATTAAAAAATCCTATTTTCAAGGATTGAAAGACTTACTAATATTAAGATGTCACTATTTACCTAAGCAATCTATAGATTCAACATATTCCCTTATATATATCCCAGCTTGCCTCTTTGCAGAAATGTGCAAGTTGATCCAAAAACTCATATGGAAAGGCAAAAGACATGCAACAGCCAAAACAATCTTGAAAACAAGAACAAAGTTGGAGTATGCATGCCTGTCAATTTCAAAATATAGTACAAGCTACTGTAATCAAAACAGTGTGGTACTGGCATAAGGATATACATAGAGACTAATGAGAGAAAACTGAGAGTCCAGAATGAATCTAAACATCTGTGACTAACTTATTTTGTCAAAGGTGCCAAGACCATTCAATGGATAAAGAATAGACTCTTCAATAAATGGTGCTGTGACAAGTGGATATCCACATTTGAAAGAATGAATTTGGACCCTCACACAATAACCATACAAAAGTTAACCTCAAAATGCATCAAAGTCCTAAATGTAAGAGCTAAAACTAAAAAAAAACTCTCAAAAGAAACACAGTGGTAAGTCTCCACAACATTGGATTTAGCATGGATTCTTAGACACAGCACAAGTAGTGAAAGGAAACATAGATAAATTGAACTTTACCAAACTTAAATCTTCTGTGCATCAAAGGATAATCTTAAGAAAGTGAGAAAACAACCTACAGAGAGGAAGAAATATTTGCATATCAAATATCTGATAGAATGCTTGTGTTTTTAGTATTTAGCATATTCTGACTCCCAGCACCCTGTGTGCAGCAGAGGGGAAACCTGCCCAGTCTTTTTTGCACCATCCTCTCACCTTCCAGGGCTGTATCAGACAATGCTTTACTGCTATTTATGGGGTTTCACGGCTGAGTTTTTCAAAGTGGGTGGCCAGGTCCTTCTTCCTGGTCTGTCCTAGTGTGGAAGCTCTGCTGAAACCTGTCCACCATGGGTAACTCTGCTTGTATTTGAAGTACCAGTGACAGAGCTTTCAGCATCACAGCAACACGCGGCCACTATAGTATGACAACTGACAGAGGGTAATGTGGTTCCCTCAGCAGAAAAAAACCTGGGTTACAGCAGTGAGAGTACTGGATCTTACCCACTAGACTACCAGGATAGAGTGCTAGTATCCAGAATATATTTTTAAAAACTCTAAAAACTCAATAACAAAAAGACAAACAGCCTAATTAAAAATGGGCAATGAATTTGAATAGAGATTTTTCCAAAGAAGACATACCAATGGCCAACAAGCACTTGGAGACGCTCCTTAGTCATTAGGGAAATGCAAAAAAACCTCTTGAGATACAACTTCATAAACACTAGAATGGCTATAATTTAAAAACAAAGTAAAATAAAAAGTGCTGGCAAGGATGTACAGAAATAAGAACCCTCATAAATTGCTGGTAGGATGTAACATAGTGCAGCCCCTCTGGAAAACAGTTTGGTATTCCTCAATAAGTTAGACATGTAGCATCACTATATGACCTAACAATTTTACTCATAGGTATCTTTCCAAAAGAATTGAAAATAAGTATCTAAACAAAATTTACACATGAATATTCAAAGCATCACTATTTATAATAGCTAAAAGGTAGAAACAACCCAACTGTCCATGAACAGATGAATGCATTTTATAAAATGTGGTATGTACACACAATAGAATATTATTTAGCCATAAAAAGGAATGAAGTACTGTTACATGCTATAACATGGATAAACTTCAAAAATATGCTAAACAAAAGAAGTCAGACACAAAATATCAAATATTGTGTAATTCCTTTTATAGAAAACTTCAATTGAAACAGAAAGCAGATAAGTGGTTTCCATAGACTAGGGTAGTATGAAAGGGGGAGATTTCTTAGTGGGTTTTGGGTCTGCTGTGGGGATAAAAATGTTTTGGAAATAGAAGATATGGTTGCACAACATTGTGAATGTACTAAATAACACTGTACATTTAAATGGTTGATTTTATGTTCTGCAGCTTTCATCTAAATTAAAAAAAAGTAATACTGTTTTGTTCTGCATTGAAACAATTTAGTGCCATAAGTATACCTCTCTGAAATTACATTATTTTAAATTCCTTTTTATATAACTTAGGTTTGCCCTTTATTTTCCAAAGAAATGCAATTTTAATCTTAAAATGTAAAATACACTTTTGTGTTATATGAATTTAATAATGGCTGTAGAACATGAAAAGAAGCTTGAAGGCTTATTTGTAAATACTTTAGGCAATAGCAAACTTTTCCTTCCTCTGTATTCTAAAGGAATGAGAAAAGGGCTTGAATGTATCAGTGTCTCTCAGGGTAGCCACCAATTACCTTATTACCTCTGTCTTAAGAAATTAAGAAAGCACTTGTGGAGCATTTTCAATGTTTATAAAATTAATAGCAAGTTACATATTTTTCTTAAACAATGGGCAGCTTTTACTTTTAAAAGTCCTTAGAAATATATGCAACATTAGATAAAGGTACACCTAGCTTATAACATCCACAATTACTTCAGCATAATTGTAATTCAGTTTAACCTAATGAAGTCAACAGAATAACATCTCAGAATCAGAGATGCTTACTTAACATTTCCTTTACCTATGATAGTCACGTAGTGATGAAGATATGTCATTTTATTCATTATCTTTTTCTTCCTCATTCTCTTCATTGTCTTCCTCAACTTTTTTATGGACAGAATAGAGGCCCATTCAGGTTACTGAATCATCCTTTACATTTATAATCTGGAATATCCTGTATTAGGGAAAAAGAATCAGATCAAGTAGATGGCAATCATTAATTATTTAAATTGAGTGTTTGGATAAGAATAATAACAAAGAGCTTTTGAATTCTAAGAGCTGTTTCATTTTGGGAAAACAAATTAAAATTATTATAAGTTGGGTACTTTTAAAGATTCTTTTTGGGGCAATTAATTTCAAGTGCATATTTTAGTAGTCAATCCAAACAATTTTACTTTTTTCAAGGCAAAGACACCTCTTGAATATCACAAAATTAATTTATGCAACAATTATATAAAGTAAGAAATTATCTGTGTTAAAATCTCTACAAAGTTTAGGATGCAAAAGAAATAAATGAAATATAAAGTATTTAAAGAACTGTAATAGTAGAAATAAAAAGAAGACAATGAGAGGAACATTGCTACAGAGAGTAAAGGAAAATATTTTCATCTAGGATATGCTTGATGGAGGTGTAGCATTATGGTAGGCTTTGAAGAGAAAATAAATATTTGAATATTCTTTACTTTATGAAATCAGGACACATAAATTTACTCATAATTATAATTTTTATCACAATGCAAAACACAACTTCAGTTTTGAAAAAACAAATGAACAAAACTCTTCTTTACTGATTATCTTTTTAAACACCTAAAAATTTCCATCACAGTAAAATTTAGCAATCATTTCCCTTAGAAATTCCTCCACCAAACATTAAAGAATTTATGCCAATTTTTCTTTTTTCTCCCAAAAACTTGTAGAGGAAGGAGCACTTCCAACCAGATAAGGACACTACAAGAAAAGAGAACTACAGACTATTCCTGATGATGAATAGAGATGCAAAAATTCTCAAGAAAATACTAATAAATTGAAATCAGCAGCACATGAAAAGGATCATACTCCGTGATCAAGTGTGATTTATCCCTCTGATGTAATGATGGTTCAACATATGCAAATCAATAAATTTGATACATCACATTAACAGAATGAAAGCTAAAAATCATCTTTATAGATGCATTAAAGTCCTTGACAAAATTCAGCATCATTTCATGATAAACACTCTCAACTTGGGTAGAGCAGGAAAATATCTCAAGATACTAAAGATATGTCTTGACAAAAGCATAGCTAACATCATTCTCAACAGTGAAAGGCTGAAAGTTTTCCTGATAAGAATATGAACAAGACAAGGGTGCCCACTCTCACCACTCCTATTCAACATAGTACTGTAAGTCCTAGCTGGAGCAATTAGGTAAGAAAGAAAAATAAAAGGCATCCAGATTAGAAAGGAAGAAGTAAAAGAGTTTCTGTTTGCAGGTAAGATCTTATATGTAGAAAATGCTAAAGACTCCACCAAAAATCTATTAGACTAGTAAACAAATTCAGTAAAGATTCAGGATACAAAATAAAGATAAAAATCAATTGCATTCTATACACAACAATGAAATATCTGAAAAATAACTAAAGAAAACAATATCCTTTATAATAGCATCAAAAACAATAAAACATTTAAGAATAACCAAGGAGTGTAAGATCCACACACTCAAAACAAAAAGACAGTGACAAAAGAAACTGAAGGAAGACACAAATAAATGGGATGATTTCCTATGTTCATGGATCAGAAGACTTAATATTGTTAAAATGTCCAGAATACTTGAAGCCATCCATAGATTCAATGCAATCCCTATCATAATTTTGATGATATTTTTTACAGAAAGAGTATAATCAATCCTAAAATTCATATGAAGCCTCCAAAGACCCCAAATAGCCACAGCAATGTTGAGAAAGAACACAGCTGTAGGCATCATGCTTCCTGATTTCAAACTATATTACAGAGCTATAATAATAATAACAGTATAGTAGTAGCATAAAAATACACACATAAACCCGTGGAACAGAATCGAGAGCTCAGAAATAAATCCCTGGCATATATGGTCAAGTAATATTTGATGGGAGTCAAGAAGACTCAGATGGAAATGATGGTCTCTTCAATAAATGAAGTTGGGAAACTGAATCACTACAGGCAGAAAAGAAATGAAATTGGAACCCTGTCTTACACCACTCATAAAATTTAATTTGAAATGGATAAATACTGAAACATAAGACTTGATACTAAAACCTCCTAGAATAAAACACAGGGAAAAAACTCTTTTACATCAGTTTTTAAAACGATTTTCTGCATATGATCCTAAAGCATATTAAAGCAAAAATCCACAAGTGGAAATACGTCTATCTAGGAAGCTTCTACACAACAAAAGAAACAGTCAACAAAATGCCCAGGCAAGATAACGTGTGGAAGAAAATGTTAGCAAAGCATATATCTAATAGAGGTTAATATTCAAAATATGTAAAGAACCATACAACTGACAAATAAAAATGGCAAGTAATAGGATATATTGGAGTGTATGAGGAAGCCATTTTGTGTAAACCTAATTCGGCCTGACCTTGTTTTTCCAAAAGGGCCTGACCTTGTCTTTCCAAAAGGGCCTGACCGTGGCTGTTGAGCGTGCACTCTGTATCTGTTTTAGATATTCCCTATGGCAAGAACAAAGGCCCTTGAGATAAAGGTGAAACTTCCGTCCCCCTCCCAACGTTGGCTTCTCCTTAAGGATTAAGCATCTTTCCTTAGGCTAGAAACTGATTGCTGTGCTCACCTGTGACCGCCCAGCTTGAGACAATAGACTTGCCTCCTGCTATGCCCTCTGAGATAGCAGACCCACTACCTGCTGTGTCCATCAAGTGCTGTGCCGACAGGGCAATCTTGTGACTATTGTGGGAGGGACATTTCAATCATATGTGACATATCCTTTCAGACATGATTCCACATATCCAGTACATACACAAATGAATGGATATTTTATCTAAAAAGGATCATAATAAACATGCTTTTCTGTGCTTTTCTCTGTTAAAGAAATTAAACAGAGAAGCCATTAGTTTGAAGCGGTTCTCATGCCTTGGCAGTCTACATAAGCAAACTGAAACCTAAGCCAGAGTCAATTCCTGCAAATGTCTCTGTGGCTAAGAAATTGAAAGCTGAGAACAGCCAATCACAAACAGCCAACCAGCTTTCCCAAATAAGAAACCACTTAAGCTGTAGCCTATCAAATAATCTCCTTGCTTTGTGTCTCCTTTATAAAAACCTTTCCCCTGATCCTGTACACAGAGTGCACCTAACCACTTTTGGTTTGGTGCGGCCCAATATGAATCACTGTTTCTTCAAATAAAATCTTGAAAAATTTTATGTGCCTCAATTTTATTTTTAAAATCCATTTACCATCATGTTTTAGACACAAAGATGCCAGAAATAAGCTAATGTATATTGAAGGTTTCAATAATATTCCAGGTACTATTCCAAGTGTTCTACATGGGTAATGTCTTTTTCCTTCAAAACAACACTATCATGTAAATTCTCTGATGATCACAATTTTACAAATCAAATGAGAGGACCAGAGATATTAAGTAATTTACTCAAAAAGAGGCAGAGTAAAAGTAGTCTCACTTAAGGTCGGCACCTTTTCATCAAACATTATGTTAGGGTTTTTAACAGCTGTATTTTTAATTATATGATCTTATACATACCATAATGTTCCTAATCAAGGTCCTACAAATGAGTATGCAGAATATATCTAAATTATTGCTATGACAAATAAGTTTTAGTAATCATCATTTCCCTCCTTGTACAAGTGTCTTTACTGGAAAAGATGCAATAAGGGACATGCATTTGTTAAATTCTATGTATCCAAACTGCCCTCCAAATAATTTTTATAATATATTCTCCTATAAACTCTAATTGAGATTGTTCTCTCATATCTTTTTTAAAAAAGTAAGGTGATAGGCTATTAATAGCTCCTAAAATAGCTTATTTTACAATCACTATCTTTGAGTACTGAGTGATGTGAAAATCATTCAATGTTTATTGGTCTTAATTTTTTAATGAACTACCACACGTTTATATTTTCCTATTAAGAATTTAGTTGCCTGGGGGTTTATTTGTATTTATTACTACAGTAGCATTATTATGGAAGTATCAATTTTATTACAAATATTCTTCCTAGGAGTCATTGCAATGTAGTATGTTTTCTTCAAATATTGATTTTTAGATTTGTCTAGTTGATATTATTAATCTTTTTCTTTATAGGTATTGATTTCTGTAACATTTTTACAAAGAGAAAATTCTACTCATGTCAACATCTGAGGCTTATAAAGCATTAGTATAGTAAAGCACTATAATTCAATGTTAGTTGATTTAAAGAAATTTAAGAAAAACTACCTACCATCTTTCTGAATACATTTTGGAAAAATCTGCAAAGTTCATAGGAATCTCTGGATTTTTCTTTTATATTCTCCACAGCATATATATACAAAAAAAGCATAAGCAAAAGTCTTTTTCTCAGATTTTTCTGGATCACCTATGGCCATATCAAGTCATTAAATATATTCATAGATATTAGTTATAATTTTGAAACCAAAAAATCTGTTACGCAGTTTTTATAAATTTTAACTTAGTTAAAATATTACTTAAGAATTGGTGAACCTTATCAGACATTGGATAATTGTGAATATATACAAAGAGGGGAAACCTTTGAGAGTACCACAGACTATAAACAAAAAGAAATACATGTTTCACACAATGTAAATTTTGTTTATTTTTTGAAACTTCATCATTTTAGAAGAGACAAATTGGAAAAATATGTTGTTCCAGTTTTTCAGTTAGATTTTGAATAACTAAATTTTTTGTGAATTCTTATCCTCTTGTGCAATAGTTCAAGAACACAAAAGCAGACAAAAACCAAGATATTTTAACTTTCATTTTCAAGTTTCGAGAAAATTTATTTAAGAAGATTTTAAAAGGCATAATACATACAAAACATTTGTAAGATTTTTTCCTTTACCACTTTAAATACTATGAGAAAATAAAAATATTTTAAAATGTAAGTACATATATTTCAAATTTGTTTGCCAAAATACCCTGTCATTTTGGTTTTCTAGAGTTTTAAAAAAAATTTGTAACATTATTTTTTCCTACTCCATACACATACATATTTGCCTGAGGTTATGTGACTCTCCTGTCCTCCTACAAATCCATTCAGTCAGATCAAAATCTGAATAAGTATGTCCAAAATGAGCCAGTATGTACCCAGGGAGTACCTCTGCAATAGACATATAACTGATTATTGATATATATTTGATTAAAATTCCACCTGAAATGACTTTTTTGTTTTGATGGGGTAGGAGTTCTTGAAAGAAACAAGTAGTTATGGGTTTTAATTCATACTTGCCTTGAGAAAAGGTGTTTTTATGAGACATTAAAAAAACAAAAGAAAACCATGTAGCAGTGGCAATGATTAGCTTAGCAACTGCACTAGCTAAAATGGATTATTTTTAGGAATTTCAAAGAAAGCCAAATGAGCTTAAGCCTCTTACAGCTTCTGAACGTTTTGTGCTTTTTATTTACAGTACTCCCCGTTTCTCCGCAGGGAATACATTCCAAGACCACAAGTGGATGCCCGGAACCATGAATAGTACCAAAACCTACATATACTATCTTTTTTCCTATACATACATACCTATGATAAAGTTTAATTTATAAATTAGGCACAAATAATAAATAACAAATAATAAATAATAAATAATAATAGAACAAATATATCATTATTCTTTAATAAAAGTTACGTGAATGTGGTCTCTCTCTCAAATACCTTATTGTACTGTACTCACCCTTCTTCTTGTGATGCTACATGATGATACAAAGCCCCTGTGGTGAGATAAAGTGAGGTGAATGACTAGGCATTGCTCCACAGCATCCCAAGTGGGACTGTGCAAGGCTTCATCACACTACTCAGAAAAACATACAATTTAAAACTTATGAATTGTTTTTTCTGAAATTTCCATGTAATATTTTCAGATGGCAGTTGACCACAGGTAACTGAGACTGCACAAAGCGAAACTGAGGATAAGGGGGCACTACTGTATAATGCAAGTGACGTGTCTTGACAGAAAATCAAAATGACAAAATGAGGTTCACCCATAATATTTTGCCACAACTCTGAATAAGATAAGTCCACAGTTCAGAAATAAATTATGCAAGGAAACCAACTTTAGTGGATTAAGTATATCTGACTGTGTAAAAGTGCTGACTTTAGGGCCCAGTCCAGTGGGATGGTAGTTAAGTTGGTGCACTACACTTTGGCAGCCCAGGGTTCACAGGTTCAGATCTCAGGTGCAGACCTATGCACCAGTTGTCAAGCCATGCTGTGGCAGGCATTCCACATATAAAGTAGAGGAAGATGGGCACAATGTTAGCTCAGGGTTAATCTTCCTCAAAAAAAAAAAAAATGCTGACTTTAATGAGTAAGTTTCCTCCTCCTTTCTTTTTTTTATTTTGGCTTTCACCAATAATCACAAACTAGCCATATTATTACAAAAAATTATCATATTTAAGTAAAAATCATAATTCTGTAGAGTTTAGGGGTAAGTTTTATAATGCTTTCCTTTAAGAATGAAATTGGTTTTTTTTAGGTAGTGAATTACCAGTACCTTGAGAAGGAAAGTTTTAGATTTTACTTCATTTTTTCAAATGTACATTTAATTTTTTCAGAAGATAGCAAAAGAAAATATGAAATGAACAGGTAAATAAATTTCTAGCTATATATATGTGCATGCTTCTCTGTGTGTATGTCAAGTATGTGTATCACCAATTCCATTAAATTTAAACACTTTTACATGAAGAGAAAAGATTTATGTAGTTCTTAAACAGGAATTTCCAGGGACTTATGAGGTAATTTATTTTTAATAATGTAAACCTCCTCTAACAGTAATATTCTTTTTTCCTAGGAATCTTATTAGAAGTGCCTTTCTCGCCCCCCCCCCCCCCCCCCCCGCCCTCAATGAAAAGGAAGTTTGAGGAAATAGTTTGCTGAAAAATAAAGAAGTGAAATTAGTAACAAGAATAAGTACATAATATAAAAATTTTCATTGAGACCTGCCCACCCGTACTCCCTTAGAGAAAGGAGACTGGAAAATAGACAAACTGGGGTAGGAAAGGAAGGAGGAAACTGTGCAAAGGAAAACACTGGCAACAGGTAAATGAAGAATAAAATTAAAATCATACTACAAATACAGCCAAATTTCCTGACATATCAGCAACGATATAAAATTCTCCACAAAATCTAAGATCAGATCTGCCCAGCACAAGGGACCACACTCAAGTTTCTCCAACCTGGAGCTAGCTGTTTTATCTGATGGGATGAAAGCACTGCCTTTTAAACTAGCCTCTTCCAGTGGTCATTGGTCAGCCTGATATTGGGCAACTGAAATACAATGATTGGGTCACATCCCTAAAATAGTGCATTAAAAACAATCTCCAAAATATATAAATAACTCATACAACTCAACAACAACAACAAAAACAAACAACCCAATCAAAAAATGGGCAGAGGACATGAACAGACACTTTTCCAAAGAAGATATACAGATGGCCAATAGGCACATGAAAAGATATTCAACATCACTAATCATTAGGGAAATGCAAATCAAAACTGCAATAAGGTATCACCTTAGACCAGTCAGAATGGCTATAATTAACAAGACAAAAAACAAGTGTTGGAGAGGAATGGAGAAAAGGGAACCCTCCTACACTTCTGATGGGAATGCAAACTCGTGCAGCCACTATGGACAACAGTATGGAGATTCCTCAAAAAATTAAGAATAGAACTACCATCTGATCCAGCTATCTGACTACTGGGTATTTATCCAAAGAACTTGAAATCAACAATCCCAAGAGATCTATGCACCTCTATTGTTCATTGCAGCATTGTACACAACAGGCAAGATGTGGAAGTAACCCAAGTGGCCATCAACTGATGAATGGATAAAGAAGATGTGGCATATATGCACAATGGACTACTACTCAGCCCCCAAAAAGGGGAAAATCATCCCATATGCAACAACATGGATGGACCTTGAAGGTATGATGTTAAGCAAAGTAAGCCAGACAGAGAAAGACAAAGACTGCATTTCACTCATATGTGGAAAATAAATACATGGATAAAGAGAACAGATTAGTGGTTACCAGAGGGAAAGGAGGTTGGAGGAGGTGGGCAAAAAGGATAAAGGAGCACATATGAATGGTGATGGATTAAAAATTAGACTACTAGGGGTGAGCACGATGAAGTGTATTCAGGAATCAATAAATAATAATGTACACCTGAAATTACACAATGTTATAAACCACTATAATTCCAATAAAATTACTTAGGAAAAAAATCCAAAAAAGAAAACACAATATTGTTATACAGTAGAGAAAAGAGGCAAAGTTGGACAACATAACCATAAAACCAAATCTTAAGCCATTAATACTTGCAATTGTATTATTTAAAAAATATTTTATTTTGATAATCTTAAAAATACATAGGAAGAACCCTTAATCCACAGCATTGTATTGCCCTTTATTTTCCCTATCCAAGAAGAAAAAAAATTGATACATGTCCTTTCAGTTTCATTTTTAATAATATTATATAACATATGTATCCTTGAGATTTGTGCCAGTGTGAACAAACTTAAATAAAGGGCTTTTTCAACAATTCTGTAACTTTTTCTATTTTTTTCAGTTAATGAATGTTCAAAAACAACAA
Source organism: Equus quagga (assembly GCF_021613505.1). Lineage (NCBI taxonomy): Eukaryota > Metazoa > Chordata > Mammalia > Perissodactyla > Equidae > Equus > Equus quagga. Next base: position 380,392 of record NW_025793956.1, on the reverse strand, counting down.
ACTTTAGGGGGCAGCCTGGTAGCAAGCGGTTAAGTTTGTGTGCTCGGCTTCAGTGGCCCAGGCTTCACAAGTTTGGATCCCAGGTGAAGACCTAGAACTGCTTATCAAGCCATGCTGTGGCAGCTTCCCACATAGAAAACAGAGGAAGATGGGCACAGATGTTAGCTCAGGGCCAATCTTCCTTAGCAAAAAGAGCAGGCTTGGCAACAGATGTTAGTTCAGGGCTAATCTTCCTCACCAAGAAAAGAAATACAAACTTTTAATTCATGTCTATATACAATTACTTTGAAACTGCCATATAATATCTAAATGTTGACTGTATAATTAAGATTTTATTAATACAAGTATTTCTTGCACATTTTTAAAATAAAGCAGAAAATGTTCACATTAACAAGAATAATTGCTATGAGTTTTTGAACTTCTACCAGTTATTGCCATATTGCATTTCAAAATAAATATAACAGGTAACACTCTCACTAAGAATATATACATACGCTATTTTCAGCCTCCCCGACAGTTGCATTTTTCCAGTATGTATTTTGCATGCTGGAAAAACATTCTCCCTTTTTGTTTAAGCTTACGTTCTATTTACTTTCTTAGTATTAGAAACATAAATTACAATATAATAGAGTCCTTAATATAGATCAGTGAGTTGAAGAAATATCTATAAAATCTATCTACATTAAAGCACAGATAAATGAACAAAAAGAAAATATTTTTGGTCTTTAATAAAATATTGAACAGTCTAAACTGTAAGCAATTTAAATGTCAGAAAGACAGGAAAGAAGGGGCAGAAAATAAATTAAATAATGGCCAATATCTTTCCACATTAGAGAAAAACTAATTTCAGAACAAACAAGCTTAACCTACCCAAGGATAAACCCAAAGAAAACCACGTACACACAGACAAACACAAACAAAATCACATAAAAATCCAATTGATAGAAATTATTCACTAAGATAATATCTTGGAGACATCAACAAAGAATTTTAAACAGCTAAAAAAAAAAAACAGAGATAGACTTCTTATTTAAAAAAAAGGGGAAGTTGAAATCTGAAAAAATAATATTTCACACTGGACATACATGCATACACACATACACAGATACATAAAAATGACTTAACTTTCAATCCTGAAGGATATTTTCACTAGATACAGGATTCTGGATAAATAGTTCCTTTCTTTCAGTGCCTGAAAATGTGCTTATTCCTTTTGGTCAACATGATTCAGATAACAAATATGCTAAATTTGAAAGGCATTTCCTTTAGGGGTAAGGTTTCATTTCTTTCTGCCTTTGAGATATTTTCTTTGTCTTTAGGTTTCAGAAGTTTAATTGTGATGTGTCTTGGCATGGATTTCTTGCATTTATCCTCTGTGGGAATTCACTCAGCTTCTTGAGTCTGTATTTTCTGTTATTCACACAATTTGGAAAGCTTCCAGTTATATTTCTTTGGATACTTCTTCAGTGTCACACTCTTTCTCTACTTCCGATGATACAAATGAGGGGTCTTGTGATTTTTTCTCAAAGGTTCCTGGGGCTCTCTTTATTTTTTTTTTTTCAGGCTCTTTTCTCTCTGTTGTTCAGAGTGCATGAGTTCTATTGATCTGTATTCAAGTTCACTGACTGTATCCTCTGACATCTCCAACTGCTACCAAGCCCACTCACTAGTTGTTTTATTTCTGTTGTGTTTTTCAGTTCTACAATTTCGATTTGGTTTTTTTATATAGAATCATGCACTGCATGATGACATTTTGGTCAACAATGGACTACATATATGACACTGGTCCCATAAGTTTAGTACTGTACAGCCTAGGTGTATAGTAGGCTATACCACCTAGGTTTGAGTAAGTACACTCTACGATGTTCACATGATGATGGAATCACCTAATGACACAATTCTCAGAACATATTCCTGTAGCTAAGTGACACATGACTCTATATAAATCCTGTTTCATTGATGGTATTTCAGTCATTTGTTTCAAGAAAATTTGTATGTTATTCTTTACATATTTTTTAATGATGAGTAGCTTAAAATCCTTGCCATATGCTTCCTAGATCTAATTCATTTCAATATTGGCTTCAGATAATTGCCTTTTCTAATTCAAGTAACAATATTCTTGGTTCTTGGGGACAAATAGAAATGGCAAGCAATAGGATGTAGTGGAGTATATGAAGAAGTCATTGGTGTAAACCTAATTTGGCCTGACTTTGTTTTTCCAAAAGGGCCTGATGTGGCCATTGAGCACGCATTGTATATCTACTGTAAACATTTTCTGTGGCAAGAACAAATGGTCTGAAGATAAAGGTGCAACTTCCCCCCACACTGGCATTTCCTTAAGGATGAGCATATTTCCTTAGGCTAGGAACTGATTGTTACACTCACCTTTGACCACCAGCTCACCTGTGACCACCCAGCTCCAGACAACAGACCTGCCTCCCTGCTGTGTCCACCGAGAAAGCAGACCTACTACTACCTGCTGTGTCCATCAATCGCTGTGCCGACAGAGCAGTCTCATGACTATTGTAAAAGGACATTTCAATCATATGTGAAACATCCTGTTTGGGGGTATATAACCTCTCTGTGCACCCCACTTCTTTGGTGCCCTTTCTTCCTTCCAGAAGAAAGGCCCCGGGCCATGGTCCTCACATTTTAGCTCAGAATAAACTCACCCAAATTTTCATTTATAGATTTGTTATGGATTATTTCCATTGACACTGGTTTGACAAGTATTTGGGAGTATATCCTGGATTTTTTCTATTACCTTAGCAGACTGTGATTCCTGTTTAAATGTTTTATTTTAGCAAGCTGTCCTCTTGTTTAGGTTCAGCACAGAGGTCCTGACCTACTTTTATGGGCTTCAGTTCCAAAGATCATTTAATTTTCAGAGAATTTGAAGGTATGGGTTCAAAGACAATTTAATTTTCAGAGATTTTGGTGTTCTGGGGGCTTCCATGATTCCTGAGAATGCTGCCTCAAAGGAGAGAGAAAAGGTTTCCTCAGACTGGGCTGTTATGTTTTCCTCCATGAACAAGGAGATTCTCAGGCAGAGCAGAGAAAGAGTGCATTTTTCTTGGTCACTTTGTCTTCAGGGCAGAAAATTCCCATTTGAACGGAAATTTCAGGGAAGGATAAGCCTACCTGTGCTCTGTTGTGAGGTTGAGGATCAGGAAAGGGTGGGTTTGGTATGCTTTCTTTTGGTTGGAAACATGAGTTCATCCTCCTCCCACCTTTCAGAGTTCTCCTGCACACATAAAAGTGACACATTATCCCATGAGAAAATGCTTAAACTCACTAATAAATAGAGAAATAGAAATTAAAACAATATTTAGATGCCATTTCTCATTTATCAGATTAGCAAAAGTTGAACAGCAATTAAAATGAGAAAAACAACATATTCTCTTATTGAGGTGATAAGGAAATAGGTTCTACTATACACTGTAGTTGTAATGCAAAATGATACTACAATATACCAAACTTAGTGGGAAGCTGCTATAGCACTGCAGGGGAGTGGGGGTGAAATTTACAATTGTGAATGTATGTATTAAAGAAAAGGAAGATCTCAGATTAATAACCTAAACCTCAAACTTAAGACTCTAGATAGAGAGTGAACTAAACCCAAAGTAAACAGAAGGCAAAAGTAAAGATTAGAGCAAAAATAAATGAGGACAAAAAACCTCAAGTCGAAAAAAACAAAACAAAAAAAAACAAAGTCAATAAAACAAAATACAGTCTCTGACTTCATGGTTTGACTTATGATTTTTCCAGTTTATCATGGTGTGAAAGTGATACACATTCAGAAGAAACACTACTTCGAATTTTCAATTTTGCTTTTCTCCTGGGCCAGTGATACGGCATATGATCTTCTTTGATGACCACAGGCAGTGGCTACCAGTCAGCCACATGATCATGAGTGTAAAGAACTCATACACCTACAACCATTCTGTATCCATATAACCATTCTGTTGTTCAACTTCAATACAATATTCAATAAATTACAGATCTTCAACACTCTGTTATAAAATAGGCTTCATGGTAGATGATTTTGCCCAACTGCAGACTCACATAAGTGTTCTGAGCACATTTAAGGTAGGCTAGACTAAATTACGATGTTTGGTAGGTTAGGTGTATTAAATTTATTTTCAATAGAGGATGAGTTTATTGGGAGAAAACCACATCATAAATCAAATAATGTCTGTATTAGTTCTGTGGAAAGATCAACAAAATTTACAAATCTTTGGCTAGACTGACCAGGGGAAAAAAAGAAAGAGAAAATTCAAATCATGAAAATCAGAAATGAAAGGAAGGATATTAGTTATAACCTTACAGAGATAAAAAGAATTGTAAGAGAGCCAAAAAAATTTTAGAAAATCTAGATGAAAGAGAAAGCACTGCTAGAAAGACTCAAATTACCAAAACTGATTCAAGAAAAACAGAAAACATTAATAGACATATAACAAATAAAGCTGTTGAATTAGTAAAAAACAAAACAAAAACCCATAATAGGAAAAGCCCCTACCTAGATGACTATACCTTTAAAGAATTAACACTAATTCTCACGAACTCTTCGGGGGGGAAAAACATAGAGTTGGGGGGAACGTCTATCCTGATTCTCTTAGGCCACTTCGGAAAATAGGCTAGTACTTTCTCTAACATTTAAACACAGTACTACCAAAACGTCCAGCAATTCTACTGCTGGCTTTTATGTCCGAAAAGACCGAAAGCAGGCAGTCGAATTGCTATTTGTACACCCAGGTTCACAGCACCATTATTCACAAGAGCTAAAACTGGAATTATTCATACTATTCAAAATATTCACTGATAAGTGGATAAACAAAATGTGGCATACATACTATAGACTATTAACCAACCACAAAAAGGAACAAGTACAGATACATGCTACAACACGGATGAAAGTGGAAAAAGTATGCTGTGATTTTTCCTGATTATTGTTAATATTTTATAGATGAATACATATGTTAAAACCCATCCAACTGTACCCATTAATACTTCCAGTTTATTATATATCAATTATCTGTAATTTATTGTATGTATCATGCCTCAGTGAAGATATATAAAGGAAGGGAGGATTGAATGAGTGAACACATTCAACACACAGTAAAGCGCCTGACAAAAACGTCATACGGTAAAACCGAGCGTTCAGGGACAGGGACAACCATCTTTGAGATCCAGCCTACTGGCCGGAAACGCTTCCAGAAACTCTCAGGCACAGTCCACTCCGCCCAGGCGCGCGTGAGCTTGGTTAGGGTACGAGGTAGAGCTGAGGCCGGCTGGGCTGTTCTGGCGATCGCCCAGCGATCGGCATTTGCCAGCAGGGGCTTCCCGCCCGCCGCACAGCTGAGGCAGCTGCTGGCTGGGAAATGGCTGTGGTCAATCAAATACACGCTCCAGCACCCAGGAGAGAGCCCGCCACTGCCCGCCAACCCGGCAGCAGACTGAGACGTGGTAGCTAGGGTTGTGGCAGGGAAGACCCTAGTCCCTGGCGCTAGGTCTGGCGTCTGTTCAGGCGAGGGGAGGAGGAAGGAGGTGGAGAAAAGGAATGAGCTCTCAGTCTCAGAGAGCTCTCCTCACTGCCACAATAGGGGCCGCCAGAAGCCTCCTTCCTCACAGGGTGCCGCAAAGCGGGGAAGGGCCCTTGGAGCTGAGGCCAGGGAAAGCGGGGAGGGGCAGGGAGCCACAGATGAGCCAGGAAATCTAGCAACAGGAGTGGAGCTTGGGGGTGTGTGATTGGCAGCTGTTGCTCCCAGAGACAGTACCCAATTAGAATACACATACAATCAGTTTGGATGACATAAAGAATCTAGTCCTGCTTGCCAAAAAAAGTAGAAAAATAAAAGCTGTCTTTCCTTCCCCAGTACATACCCCCGTCCCTCACCTTGTACAACCCTTGAAGACTCTCCAAGTGACAATTCAACATTTTTGTCTCCCTTCACTGCCACTTCCAAACACTCTTCAGAGCTCTCCTTTTCTGACATTCTCTGCCACTTCAGTCTTCTTGATGACCTCCCCAGACTCACAGGTCCCCACCACTCCTTACCCTCATAAGTGCTGATCCGTTGCAGAGGGTCTCTTCATGAAAACCTCCACTGTCTGTCACCTTCCCAACTGTTACAGATACCTATGGTCAGATCCAAGTAACCAAGGAGCCCCTAAGCTCCTTGAATGTTTTGTGACGACGGGTATAGGCCGAGTTGGAGGGGTAGGGGAGCCGCATGTGGAGAATAATGTGGCTAAAGAGGGTAGTTCTGAGGCAGAAATGACCATTGGGAATGAGGGAAAAAAAAGTCCATGATTAAATCAGAGAGAAGCAGCACTCCATCTGATGCGGGGTCAGTGAGCCGAAGAGTTGAAAGGAAGATTTCTTGGACTCTCAAGGTCTGGCAGTAGTGCTCTTTTATTTAGAGAATAGTGTGGAACAGCATGGGGACAGGAACCATGGGCAGTAAAGAGCTGCTGCTGCAATGTGTTGAGGGTTAGGGCTAAATTTATAAGGCATGGGTACGTGACTTATTTTTACTGGAAAAAGAAAAGATGATGTAAAAAGTCATTAAATGGTTTCAGTGCAGATGGGGTCTGGTTATTGTGTGGTTGTATAACTTTAGACAGGAATCTAGTCATATGGATCGGCATGTAGGCCAGGATGCTCTGGGCTTCTCTCCCTGGGGCAGCCTTAATCCATACCATAAAATCCATTGGGTCATACAGATCAGCACATAGGCCAGGTCACCTTGGGCTTCACTACTTGGGGCAGCTTTGATCCACACCACATCTTTTGGAAATTCTACTCTCCTGGGACCAACTTTTGAGGGGCAAAATAGAAAGTCACAGTGTACAGCTGGGGTTTTGGGAAGGAAGCATTGATAATAGCAATAAGGAGAAAAGTAGAGCTAGACAGATCCAAAGACAGAGAGAGAAGAGGAAAATGAAAATATATATCTATATAATATCTGTGTGTGTATAAATGGAGGAAAGAGAGAGGGGAAAGAACAGAGTGTAACACAAAGCAATAAAGAAAGACACAGACAAAAGACAGATGGGGAGAAAAGGAGAGAAAAGAGAGACAAATCCATTACCAGAGAAAAGAGATAGAAAAAGAACCATACACAAGAAAAGACAGAAACAGGAAGAATAAAAGACAAATATGGAGAAAAACAGAGACAAACACAAAAAGTAGTTGATATGGACGGAGGCAGAATAGAGAGAAAAAAAGAGAAGCATACAAAGTGAAAGACAGACGAAAATAAACAGAGATGTGGCAATAAAAATAGTCAAAGATATACAAAAGAAACAGACACAGGCAGAGAAAGATACATGTAAAATAATCAGAGACAGAAAGAAAGACAGTTCAAGAGGTCCAGACGATGGAGGAGGTAGAGAAACAGTAGTAACAATGGTTCAGGGCAGAGAGGATAAAGAAAAGAGATGCCAAGGAAGGGGGAAGGATGGACAGAGACAGATGAATATGTAGATATGTGAAAGAAAGAGAAAAACACAGAGAAAGAGAAAAACAATTAGAGAAAGACACACAAACAGAAAAACAAAAGGTGAAAACAAGAGAATTACATAGACAGAGAGTAATGGGAGGGTGCTATGAGTAAAAGAGACAGAGAGAATGAGAAATGAGACTCAGTACTAGAAAAACAGATATAGAACTGAGACAGAGAGTAAATTGGACACACAAATAGACCCAGAAAACAAAAAGACAGATTAAGAGATCAAAAGAAGTGAGGAAAACACAAAGATACAGAGACAGAAACTATAAAAGTCACACACTAACCACTAGTGTCACTTCATGCAGGGTTGTGTGCTTTCTTTCTCATACACACATGTATGTTTCAATACACACAAGTAATCTCTTTAACCCAACACACACTAAACTCAGATTAGTGACAGGAAAGGGGGAGGTGTGGATGGTATTGATATGCTGCCTACCAGACCCAGTCCTCATCCTATGCAGTAGAACTCTGCATCATGAACTCACTGCAGCCATTGCTATTGTCCAAGTTCTTTGCCATCTTCACTTTTGCCCCAGTGGTAACTGCAGTGGAGAGGATCCAGCTCAGTATGGAGCACATCAACAAGACTGATAGTCACCTCAGCATTACAGCTGAGTACACTGTCAGATATGCCTGCACTATATTACAACCCACAAAACTCCACAACTCTGGAAGTGGATGGGGAACAGAGGGTAGGTGACAGCTTGGGAATATGGCCAACATGGTATCACTTCCACAGCATATCTTATGTAGATCTCTTCCTCAATGCTCAGTCTGGGTTGATCCTACATGGATACACATATTCTCTACCTGTAAATACTATGTTATAAGGTTATTCTCTGTTCAGGACCAGCAACTACGTGCCCCACAAATGTTCTGAGTGCCTACCTTTTGTCATACTGAGTGAGCACCAAAAATACCACAGTGACAAAAGGAAAATGACACAGCCTGTGTGGGGCTTATGATTTACTGGAGGACTGGGGAACTGGACAGATAATAAATGAAGAATACATAGCATGTATGCTGGTGAAAAGCACACAGAAATTTCTCAGTTAATGTTACTGTTGTTATATAATCCTTATTCATTAACCACTGTGCAATATGCCCTCTTCTTGATACTGTAGGGGAGGAAGACATTTCCTCTACCCACTGTGGGTTCTTCTGGCCGGAGAACAAATTAAATTCCCATGAGACAGAAGAACAGGAGAAAATTAAACAAAGCTTTATAACATGTATACATGGGAGAGGCTCAGGCAAGCTGAGCAACTCGCCAAAATGGCTGAAACCACCACCTTAAATATTATCTTCAGCTAAAGGCAAAGGAGGATGTTGGGGGTGGGGGGAGTTGATCATGGGAGATTACCACACAAGTACAGGAAACAAGATGCAGATTTAAGTCCTAGCTTTTGGCATTGATTAGGAGTTTCTAGAGATAAGGTCATCCCCCCTTCTTCCTCGTACAGAGAGGGACACACGTTTACAGATGGAGATTTCCTTTACAATGTAAATGACTCTTAACAAAGGGTAAGTAAATTCTACTCCTCAGAGCCTCCTTCCTGTCTGAAGTTTCTAAAGGTAACCAGCCTAATATAATCCTCATGCCAAAGAGACATATCTTGGGGTGGCCAAGTCCTGTCCCTCACAATACTTAAAACAAATCAGTGGATAAGAAGATAAAAGCAAAAGGAAATTCCAGCTACTTTGAGGCTTATGTTCTAGGAGGGAAGGCAGATTTTTAAAAATTTAAAAATAAAATATGTAAAATATTCACAGGTGCGAGGTACACAAGTGCTCAATTAATGTAAGTAAATTTATTATTTGGCTTTGACTTACTCAATATACACTTTTGTTTACCCATGTAGTGCCAGACACTAGAGACAGAGAACAAAACAAATCTCATGGAGCTGACATTCTAGTAGTAGGAGATAGACATTAATGAGGTAAACAAATGCACAAAATACTTATAGGTTATTACTAAATTTAAGGAAGAACATAATGTTTTGCAATAAAGAATAAGAAGAGGGACTGACTTAGATACAGAGATTGTTTGAATCCAATTCAACAGTTGTTAAATTTATTGAAAATCTATAATTTTGGGTACTGTGTTCAGCACTGGATACGGAAGAGTGTATGGAAACAAGCTGAAGTCTTTGTCCTTAAAGAACATTTTTTTTGATCCAGTCCAGATGGTATACTGTTCACTAAAATCTCTCAGCTCTACCACTTACTGGTTTTGCAAACTTGAGGAAGTGATAGTGATGGGGATCTAAGGAGAAAAATAAAGCAGGGAATTAGGCTAGGCAGTTGTGGATAAAGATTACAATTCAGTGTCAATAGGGCACAATATTTAAGAAAAAGTTTAAAACAAGAACATACTTAGCTTTTTCCAGAAATAGCCAGAACACCATGATGGCAGAAGTGGAATTAACAGCTGTCTCACAAGGACGCCTGGTATACAGCAAGTGCTCTGCGAACAGTTATTTTGTATTCTTTCTGCGACCTTGTAAGAATTGGTGACCTATGACAGGAGGTGGGGATTCTTAGAGTCTGGGCCACATCTGCCCACCCCTCTCTGGAATCTGTACAAAATGTACCTTGATGCACTCACCTGCCAAGGGGTACCACCAAGGTCTTCTTGGTGGGAGACTACTCCTTATCAGCTGAATTCTTTGTCATGCTGGCTGTGTTGCTTTCCTCTACTCCATGAGGGCTCTAGCCACTTAAATTTTCCTGCAGAATAAGTATCAAAATAACAACAAAGGACTTACACTGGTGAGTCCCCACAGCCACTTGCATGCAGGGGCCTTAGGGATATGGTGTCTTGGGAACACAGACATATTCATCGGATATATACATACGAGGACATGGAGCCCACTGAGAATTCTGGACAGGCCCACACACTCCATCACAGCCATGCATACTGCTATTGCCACATGGTCAGTGGGATATATAATCCATAAAGAATTCCAGGCAGACCAAGACATGAGCACAATCGATCACGGCTACACAGGCTGCTGCTGCTGTCAGAATATATGGGGATAAGGTCAAAACCACAGGGCCCACCCAAAGTCTTTAAGAAGTCATCACAGAAATCCAGGCACAGTTAACTGAGAACTCTCATACAACCATAAAACCAAGAGAAAGCAATATGTTAACAAGCTCACTTTGATATTATTGTGCCACATACACAGGTCAAATCCTACACAAATGTACTCACACCCATTGTAGAAAAAAATATATGCAGAGGAACACCAAAAGTTACATACACTTCCATCAACTGAGATTATTTTCCCCCAGATGCAACCACATCTTCTTTGTCGCATATATAGTCATTCACACTTTTATGTCTATAAGCCCACTTCAACACACCATACTCTGTGGAAGTGTGGAGAGTTTGAAAGGTCAACAAAGAGGATATGGGACAGATGAATCCTTGGAAATTCTCTCAGCTGAAGAAAGCCTGTAATCTTGAATTCCTCTGCCACATTATGGGAACAGCCTTCTCACTGAGCTTCTCCCTTCTTCCAGGACTTCCTGCTTCAGCTTCATGTGGTCGATGAATTCAACAGCATAGGCCAAGAGGATGCTGGATGTGAAGACGGCCATGAGCCCTAAAAATCTCATAAAGGAAATGACCATCTGCGTAGAAGTACCTGCAAAGAGCTGAAGGACCCTATGACCTCCAGTCTCAACACCTCTGTGATAAGTAAGGCACCCTGAGTAACTAACTGGAGGACTCTAGTGTAAAATGCAGTCTGGAATGGTGGATGGAGATGGGGCAAGAGAAAAATTCAAGAAAAATTACAGAGGGATCCCTGAATGAAGCATGCTACAAAAGAGCCTTGAGTCCTTAGTTGGACTTGAAACAGAAACATCACTATAGGAGTCCTGGGAATGTTGTTTTGGATTACACTATGGGACAGGAAATGTTGCTGAGACCCTCATGACCCTAATCCCAAGACCAATTCTACTAGTTAGTTATCAGCTATATGAACTTTGGCTTTTCAAACATCCTCTCTAGGCTTAAATTTCCTTATTTGAAAAATTTAAGGATGGCTTTAGACATCTATCAGATTTCCCTTAACTGAGAAATCATACGTGGAATAAGAATACACAGTGCAGGCCAAAGCCAGCCTGTCTGGTTTCAAATCTCAGTTACCCTGTTTATGAGATGCATTATCTTGAACATGTTCATTAGTATTTTCAGGCCTCATTTTCTCATCTGTAAAATAGGAATGATACTAATGCTTTAAACATGCTTAGAAGAGAACAGGGCAAACATAGTAAAGCATGTAAAAGGTTTATGTATATACAAATATTCTAATGAGTATATTTACACCTTTTAATGAATCTATAAATAATTCAAATGTTTTTATATGAATTAATACATTACTATAAATATTTGTTATAGCATAAACAAAATGAATTTATCTGTTCAATGTATTTTACACATACATAAATGCAAACACGTGGGGTTATATGTACATCTACTATATAACATAAACATATATAGTACATACACTATTGTTAAAATGATTAAAGAAGACAATATAGGGGCTGGCCTGGTGGCACAGTGGTTAAGTTTGCACATTCTGCTTCAGTGGCCTGGGGTTCGCTGGTTAGGATCCTGGGTGTGGACACGACACTGCTTGGCATGCCATGCTGTGTGGTAGGCGTCCCACATATAAAGCAGAGGAAGATGGGCAGGGATGTTAGCTCATGTCCAGTCTTCCTCAGCAAAAAGAGGAGAATTGGCAGTAGTTAGCTCACGGCTAATCTTTCTCAGGGGGAAAAAAAAAGAAGACGACAATATAGGTGACAGAAACTTTATTTAATACTTCATGAAATTAGCAATCTCCATTCCCAAAGGTACAACAACTCGAAAAATGGGGCAGAAGGCAGGAAGCTTTCATAGGGTAAAGAACAAGCAACAAAGAAGAGAAAAATAGAAAATGAGTAAGAAACATGGAAATAAACATAGAGCCTAGAGTTGGCTTGGCATTTGCAGATTGACTGACTACATATACTGTATGTCTGCTCAAGTGGAGCATTTAAAACTTTTATTGCATTATTGGGAAACTCACCAAGAGTAGCTCCATCTTGGGCTTAGAAATTTATTTCAATACTTAGTGCACTGGTCAGAAACTATTTGAGTTTCTTGTGTGGCAGGAAAGAATTCTACTACTGAATCACCAATTTATTTCAACACTATATATGTGTAAGTATATACATACTTACATATGTAGTACAGATAGATCTCAGCATTCTCCGAGGTGATCTTTCTGCAGTGGGAATCAGAGAGTTTCAGAAACCACCACTCAGGGTCAATGCCTCATCCCACCCATCTCCCCATCCCAAACTTCCCCTTCCCCAAGAGTCACCAAAGAATCAACAGCTGAGCCTTGTCTCCCTCAGGTCTTTGGCTTCCTGAACCTGGTACTTTGGGTCAGCATCCTGTGGCTCATGTTTAAGGAGACAGGCTGGGTTGCCCCATTCCTTTACGTGCCTCCTGTCACCGTGAGAAATAACCAGCATATGGTAAGGCAGGCTACTGATAGGGGCTCAGTGGTATTGGTCCCAGAATTCCTATGGGCCTGAGTAGCTACCAGCCCAACTATGGACAGTCGGTCATTGGTGGTGGCAGGAGCCCTCAGGGTGCGCCCTTCCTTCTCCAATCAGGTGTAGTTTGGCAAGTGACAGACTGGTAGTGAGGCCTAGGAGCATACATGAAAGAGAAGAGTGGTGAACTTGGGTAGACTAGTATGTATTCATAGTCATTCTTGCAATCTGAGAACACAGGCTATTTTTCCACTTATTTGTGTCTTTAATTTCTTTCATCAATGTCTTGTACTTTTCAGTGTATTCATCTTTCACCTCCTTGGTTAAAAATATTCCTAAGTATCTTATTGTTTTGGATGCTATGCACTGTGAATTGGATATTTTTTTAATTCCTTTTTCACTTAGAAATGCAACTACTTTTTGTATGTTGACTTTTTATCCTGCAACTTTACTGAATTCTTTTATTCTCATAATTTTTGATGGAGTCTTTAGGGTTTTCTATATGTAACATCATACTATCTGCAAAGAGAGACAGATTTTCTTCTTCCTTTCTAATTTGAATGCCTTTTATTTCCTCTTCTTGATTAATTACTTTGCCTAGAATCTTTCCTGTACCATGCTGAATAGAATGGTGAGAGTGAGCACCCTTGTCTTGTTCTTGATCTTAGAGGCAAAGCTTTCAGCCTTTCACCACTGAATATGCTGTTGGCTGGGGGTTTGTCATACATATATGGCTTTTATTGTGATAGGTATGTTTCTTCTATATCCAATTTTCTGAGAAATTTATCATTAAAGGACATTTAAATTTGTCAAATGCTTTTTCTGCAACTATTGAGATGATCTTATAATTTTTATTTTTCATTTTATTAATGTGGTATATCACACTGACTGATTTGTGGATGGTGAACGATGCTTGCATCCCTGGAATAAATCCCATTTGATCATGTGGTGTGATCCTTTTAATGTGCTATTGAATGTGATATGCTTGCACTCTGTTGAGAATTTTGCAATATTCATCAGGAATGTTAGCCTATAGTTTCCATGTAGTTTCTGTCTGGTTGGGTCAGGGTAAGGTGGCCTCATTAAAACGAATTTGGGAGTTACCACACCTCTTCAATTTTTTGGAAAAATGTGTGAAGGATTTGTGCTAATTCTTCTTAAAATTTTTGGTAGAATTAACCAGTGAAACCAACAGTTCCTGGGCTTTTCTGTATTGGGAGGTTTATGATTACTAATTCAATCTCTTTATTGATATGTACTGTTAAAATGGCCATACTACCCAAAGCCATCCAGAAATTCAATGCAATCCCTATTAAAATTCCAATGAAATTTTTCACAGAAATAGAAAAGAAAACACTAAAATTGGTCTGGAATTACAAAGACCCTGAATAGCCAAAGCAATCCTAAGAAAAAAGAACAAACTTGGAGGCATCACATTTCCTGGTTTTAAATTATACTACAAAACTATAATAATCAAAACGGTATGGCACTGCCATAAAAATAGACACATAGATCACTGGAGCAGAACTGACACCCTCACAAATACGGTCAACTAATATTTGACAAGGGAATAAAGACACTCAATGGGGAAAGCACAGTCTCTTCAATAATGTTGAAGTGTTCTGAAAAATGGATAACCACATACAGAAAAATGAAATTGGAACCCCATCTTACACCACTCACAAAAATTAACTGAAAATAGCTAAAGACTCAAACATACTACCTAAAACCTCAGGTCTCCTAGAAGAAAATATAGCGGAGATCCTTGAGATGGGTCTTGGCAATGATTTTCTGAATATGATGCCAAAAGTATAAGCAACAAAACCAAAAATAAACAAGTGGGATACATCAAACTTAAAAGCTTCTTCACAGCAAAAGAAACTATCAACAAAATAAAAAGGCAACTTATGGAATGGGAGAAAGTATTTTCAAACCATTTGTCTCATAAGGGATTAATATCCATATATAACACACACATACAACTCAATAGAAAAAATAATTTGATTTAAAAATGTGTAAAGGTCTTGAAAAGACATTTTCCCAAAGAACACATACAGATGGCTAACAAACACATAAAAAGATGCTCAAGATACACTAATCATCAGAGAAGCGCAAATCAAAACCACAATGAAATATTACCTCACACCTGTTAGAATGGCTATTATCAAAAAGACAAGAAAAACAAGTGTTGGTGAGGATGTGGAGAAAACAGAAACTTGTGTTCTATTGGTGGGAATGCAAATTGGTACAGGCACTATGGAAAACAGAATGGAGATTCCTCAAAAAATTAAAAATAGAACTATCATATGATCCAGCGATTCCATTTCTGGGTATTTATCCAAAGAAGCCAAAAACACAAACACATAAAGATATTTGTACCCCTATGTTCACTGTATCATTATTCACAATAGCTGAGACTTGGAAACAATCTGTGTCCAACAATGGATGAACAGATAAAGATGATGTGGTGTATATATACAATGGAATGCTACTCAGCCATAAAAAAGACAATTATCATAGCATTTGCAACAACATGGATAGACCTGGAAGATATTATGCTAAGCAAAATAAGACAAATAGAGATAGACAAATTTCATAGGATTTCACTCATAACTAGAAGATAAAAACAACAATAACACAAACAGACAAACACATAGATACAGAGATTAGATTGCTAGTTGCCAGAGGAGAAGGGGGGAGGGAGAAGAGAAAAAGGGGTGACAAGGCATATTTATATGATGACAGACGGTAATTAGTCTTCGGGTAGTGAACCTGATGTACCTACAAAGAAAGTGAAATATTATGATGTGCACCTGAGATTTATAAATGTTATAAATTAATGTTACCTTAATTTAAAAAAAAGAAGAAAGGAAAACTCTGCATAAAAAGCCAAAACTATAAAACACTTAGAAGAAAATATAGGACAAAAGCTACATGACATTGAATTTAGCAATGATTTCTTGGATATGAAACCAAAAGCACAGACAATAAAGGAAAAATAGACAAATTTGACTCACTAAAATTTAAAAATTTTGTGCAATCATGAGAGTTGGGGAGAGGGTGGAGGTTGGAAACTTTGTTCACTGTAGGCGGAAATGTAAAATGGTACAGCCACTGTGAGAAACAGAATGGTGGTTTCTGAAAAAACTAAAAATATTATTACTTTATAAACCAGTAATTCTACTGCTGGGTATGTACCTAAAAGAACTGAAAGAGTCTGGAAGAGTTTTTTTAACACCCATGTTCATGCCATCATTATTGACAAGAGCTAAACATGGAAGCAACTCAAATTCTATCACAGGTGAATGAATAAACAAAATGTTGTATATACATACAATGGAATATTATTCAGCCTTAAAAAAGAAGGAAATTCTGCAATGTAATACACTGATGAACCTTGAAGACATTAAGCTAAGTGAACTGTCAATCACAAAAAGAGAAATACCAGGGGCTGGTCCCACTGCCGAATGGTTAAGTTCATGTACTCTGCTCTTGCGGCCCAGGTTTTCCCTGGTTTGGATTGTGGGTGCAGACCTACCACTGCTGATCAAGTCATGCTGAGGTGGTGTCACACATAGCAAAACCAGGATATACAACTATGTACTGGGGGGCTTTAGGGAGAAGAAGAAGAAGAAGGAAAAAAAGAAGACTGGCAACAGATGTTAGCTCAGGACCAGTCTTAAAAAGAAAGACAAATATTGTAGATTCCTCTTTTATGAGGTACTGAGAAACTCAAAATCACAGAGATAGAGAGTAGAATCGTGCTTACAAGGAAAGAGGAGAGGAGGGCATGGAGTGATTGTTTCAGTTTTACAAGACAAAAAGAGTTCTGGAGATGGATGGTAGTGATGGAAGCACAACATTATGAATGTATTTAATACAACTTTACATTTAACAAACTGTACACTTAAAAGTGGTTAAGATGGTAAATTTGAGAGTATATGTATTTTACTACAATAAAAAATTGGGGAAAGTAAGTAATATTTCGGTAAACAACTTATGTTTGTGTCATGTAAAGAGTTGAGATTCTAGGAGAGGATTCTAGATCATATTCAGAGTATATATCCTCTGAATCTCCAGTTTGTTTTGCTTTATAGAGAATATAAATTGATATAAGAATTTGATTGTTTTTAAAAATTAGCAGTAAAAACTATATATTTTAGAACACAAAGAACACAAAATACTTAAATTTTCTCATTTCCTCAATAGTTTTATTGCCTTTTCAGAACATTTTTGCAAAACTGTTAAAAAGGCAGAAAATTTACTTGTAAAGTTAAAATACAAATTAAAAATACACAGTTTATGTCTATTTTTAAGCAAACTCAACTTAGGATAACTTTCAATATTCTATAGTGGATATAAAAATAGCTCAGTCTTCTTTAAATATGACAATAATCCCTTGAGTCATGCAAACTAATTTCACAGCTTTTAAGTTATGACATAAAGTTCGTACAATTAGTTATTATGAGAGGATGTGGTTTTAATTTGAATTACATCCAGTAGCATATTCCTGGCCAGTAACATATACTCTGTAAACAACAGGAAAAGTTGTAATATCAATTGCCTTCGCTAAATTTGATCTCTTAAACACCTGCCCAATGTTGATGACCTCGCTTATAAAATTTAATAGTCTCTGTCAGCAGGGCTTTGTATGAACAATGTCAATGGACAAGGCTCTCTTACCTAATTTATTTTTTCTTTTAAAAAAAAGACAAGAAACGTTTGTTCCAAGTAAAACCAAACTTATTCCAAAGCAGCTTTTGTACAGTTTAAAGTAAAGCACTTCAATAAAACACCTCAGCAATTTCATATAAACTAATTTAAGTTTAAAATGTCAGTCAACTTTCTAAAGTCCTCCAACTGGAGCCTTAGACAAAGCAGAGATATTTCCATGTGTAATAATGCCCCTTTACAGAAATAGTTGTATTTTGACAAATTTGCACAGTACGGATACAACAACACACTGTACACAGTGGGACTCAACTTTTCACTAGTGATCTTTCTCCCAGGACACACTGCTGGGATTTAACCATTCAACAGAGGAGCCAAGCAGAGTCTGAAGTTCATTTGTGAATTCAACCAAATCTAACAGTGCCTTGCTTTCAGGATTGAAGGCTTCCAGGTCTTTGGAGCAAGAGAACAATAAGTTTGCTGAAACTTGCCTGTAAAATTCTGCCTCTGCAATTGTGACAATTTCCATATTTGGAAAATTGCAGCGGAATATGCAGGATGATATTTTCAATTTTTCAAGCACATCTGAAAGCAATAACCAGTTTCTTGGCCTACAAAATAAAAAAGAAAGTGGTTCAAGTTTCTGGCAAAATTAAAGGTGTGCCAAGAATTAATTACCATTCTGAATAAACCATCTATAGACATAACAACCACCAGTTACTTCCAATTCCACCCCCCTGCCATTTCTCACCATACCCACTCATTGACCAACATTCTCCTTTTAAGGTGAGGGAAAGTATCTATTTCTAGTGGGAGTAATCGTGGATTCATCTGGTTTTAGGAAAACATCCAGAGAAGACCAATTGATTTTTAGAAAACAGGAGGAACACCTTAATAAGACATCACAATTCCTACTTCATTACTCTGACTGCTGATAGAAACAGGTGAAGTCCTATTTACTTGAGCTCTGATCACAATTCAACTTGTAACTCTCAATTTTTCCCACTGGAGTTACTGAGGGAAGTCTACATCCCAACTCAAGACGACTGATTACAAACACCTTTTGGACTTCTTCTCCTCCCCTGGCAATACAGCATTTTAAACACAGAAGGCTTTCTTTTCTTTCCTTTCATATATCTCCACTGTCACCCCTCACCTCTTTGGGATTGATACTTTTCAGAAGCAAATTGTTACATTCCTTACATACTCTCTGCAATACAACTTTATGATTTCTACTACTAGTAACGTCTCAGTTTATAATAGCATACATACTTAAAACTTCAGAGCCCGAGGATGATATTATTAAGCACTTTTGTGAACACAAAACAGAGCCCAGATTTCTTGATATGTATACCACAGAAGATTGGTCACTGGGGCACAGTGGCTCAACAATGAGGGGAAGACCGGATCTAACCAAATTTGATGACATGCAAAGATCCCAGGAATGACGAATAATTATTTCCCTAATCACGAGAACGGAGATTATCAATATGGTATAGTATACCTCATGTGCCCAAGAAAGCCAATGATGGTATGTTAGGGAGATTCTAGGGCTGTTTCTCAAAGATTTATTAGTGACTGAAGTATCCAAAGGACTAAATCTTCTATGGCATTCCACTAAATGACTATTTCAACACTTAGGGTTCTGAGGCCTTATTTGTCTCAGTGTTCTGATAAGAACAGTTTATACTGTGCTATGAATCTGATTCTCACTATGTATCTTTTCCAGAAAAGATCATTAAGTATGATTCATGGACACTTACAACTCTCTCATCCACCCTCATCTGCTTAAAAGGGTTTTTAGGTCCTGCTACTCCAAGAAAATCCAGGTATTTTTCAACCACATGATTCCCATGCTTACCACTGAGAAACAGACACTTGGATGTTATAACATGGTAAGAGGGGACTATCTGAAAATTCAAATTCAAACACATCACTATAAGCCTTATCTTCATTATCCTGGTCTTCCGATCCTGGAGGATTTGCCAAAATATTATACTCAGCTTTATTATCTGGTTCTAAGGGAAAGAAAAGGAGAGAGAAGATCAGGTAGGTCCCACCAGGATTTCAACTCTCATCAATTAAATGATTCTCAATAAAAAGAGATCATTTCCTAATGATCCCTGTTTACAGCACCTACCACTCACCTTCCCCTCACATACACCAGAGAGAAATATTCTGTAACTTAGTCATTTCCCTCTGAACTAAAAAGAACAATGTTGCTCACCACAGACAGAGCTTCCATAGAACTCCCAAGGGCCATTAAACTCATCATCACTGTGACCCCGTAGGTCATTTAAATAATCTGGAGAGAAAACAAAACAAGATTAAAAAAACTGTTTAATAAACGATTTCAGCAAAGTTGCAGGATAGCTAGTCAACATACAAAAACTGCTTGCATTTCTATACACTAGGAATAAACAGCCAACCTAGTGGCGTAGTGGTTACCATTCTGTGCTCTCATTGCCATGGCCCTGGGTTCATTTCCCAGTCATGGAACCACACTACCTGTCTGTGCTTGTCATACTGTGAAGACTGCATGTTGCTGTGAGGCTGAAAGTTATGCTACCAGTATTTCAAATACCAGCAAGCTACCCATGGTAGACAGGTTTTAGCTGGTCTTCTAGACCAAGCCAGACTAGGGAGAAGGACCTGGCCACCCTCTTCTGAAAAAATTGGCCATGAAAACCCTAGGAATAGCAGCAGAGCACTGTCTGATAGAGGGCCGGAAGGTAAAAAGATGGTGCAAAAAGACCAAACAGGATTCCTCTGCTGCACACAGGATTGCTAGGAGTTGGAATGGACATGACAGCACTAACAACAACAAAACAATAAACAATCCAAAATGGAAACAAACAACCTTACGCCAGCATTGAAAAGAATAAGTAGGAATAAACTTAAACAAGGCAGAAAAATACTTGTACACTAAAAACTATAAAACATTGCTAAAAGAAATCTAAAGAAGTTACAGATAAATGGGAAGATATCCCATGTTCACCGATTCAAGGACTTAATTTGTTAAAATGTCCATACTACCGAAAACAATCTACAGATTCAATGCAATCTCTATAAAAATCCCAATAATTTTCTTTTGCAAAAATAGAAAAATATATCCTAAAATTCATATAAGATCTCAAGGGATTCTGAACAGTCAAAATAATCTCGAAAAAGAACAAAGTTAATGGCTTCACACTTTCTGATTTCAAAAAACACTACAAAGCAACAGTATCAAGACAGTGAAGTACTGGCATAAAGACAAATAGACTAAAGGGACAGAATAGAGAGCCCAGAAATAAGCACTCACAGACGCTGTCAAATAAGGAGCGTTACAGTTTTTCCCAATAAGTGAGTCTTAGTTGAAATAAAATATTTATTATCATGTGAGTCAATGGCATTCTTTGGCAGTAAGTGTACGTGAAAGAATTTGACTTTAGGTTCCTCATACTCATGAATACCTGTGCTTCACCTTTAGGGATCCTATAATGACTGGGGCTTAAAAGATAGCTTATCTGTTGACTAAACTCCACAGACCCATGCAAATAACTTCATGAACGGGAGGTTGAAGTCTTCCATTTTGCCCAAATAAAATGTGAAAATATGCACCATACTTAAGTTAAAAATGCATTGGTAGAAAATGCAAATAACCTTAGGATATCTTTGAAAACATTAGCACAAACAGATCAAAGTAAACGTAGAATCAATGGCTAATCACCAAAATATTTAGCTTAACTAAAGTACTATATTACACCACACAAAAGGCCACATAACAGCTGTCCTATAATATAAAGCTTTTTAATTTACGCCCAGTAAATATGAATTAGCTACCACCTATTTTTTACTAAAGAACATGTCACGGGGCCAGCCTGGTGGCACAGCAGTTAAATTCACACGTTCCACTTCAGAAGCCCGGGGTTGGCCAGTTAGGATCCCAGCTGCGGACATGGCACTGCTTGGCACACCATGCTGGGGTAGGCATCCCACGTATAAAGCAGAGGAAGATGGGCATGGATGTTAGCTCAGGGCCAGTTTTCCTCAGCAAAAAGAGGAAGATTGGCAGCAGTTAGCTCAGGGTTAATCTTCCTCAAAAGAAAAAAAAGAACATTTCTTGAACTTTGTTGACCCTGTTCCTTGAAGTGACCTACCTGCCAGAAAAAGTTCCATAAGTTTGCTGTGAGTCATTTTCATTACAGTTCTACCTGAATAGGTAGCCAAAGTGGGATCAGCACCACAGGAGAGAAGCAAGCGGACTATTTCCAAGTAATCATTCTCAACTGCATCATGGAGAGGTCTAAGAAGAGATATGCAGTGGGATTAACTTGTGTACTCATTCTTGTTAAATATATATACATTTATGATATATATAAGCCTTGTTAAATATTTATATAGATATTCTACACACAGGGAAACTGAGACATGGTAACTGGCCCCAGATCAACTGATGATTATTATTTCTAAACCAGTTGTTACAGGGCAGGGACTACTTCAGAACTGATTCTCAAATGCAAATCTATTTTAATCCAAGGCGTAATTCATGACAAAAATAAAAACATTTTCAAGGAACTTAAGTAGTGACACACTGTAAATGATAACTCACAATGCTACCATTTTAGAAGCCAAAACAACAAGAAATTGTTAGACAGTTTTTTAAAATGCCTACTTTATTTTAAAAAGAACTACAGGGCAAAGATCAATGATTAGTGGAAACTCTCTTGGAAGCTGGACCCCAGGACGTTATAGATATCAATGATCAACCCTCTGACCCAGAAGCTCAAGGTAGAGAATGGGGAGAGAAGCTAATCGGGAGAGAAGAATCAGGGCCCAGATTCAGCCTAGAACCAGAGTCAATGGAGTGAGATCTCATGAGGGCACACAGTCCTCCCATGTCCATTAGGGGATAGAATGCTGCCTACAGTTCATCTTGAAGGAATTCTGTTTTGAAAACTGTGAAAGACAAAATACATTTCCATTTTACTAACTTTATAATTGTCATGAAAGCATCCCATGCACACGACCACAAAGATGCTTGGGTTACCTCAGACTTGGGACTTTGACCAATAAATCGCGGTCAAATATGTAGTGGGGGCCAGGTGTGAGGATTTGGGTTACAACAGCAGGTCTTACAACAAGCCAGCAACAATGGCCCTCTGTACTCTTGGGACTTGTAGCTCACATACATTTTAAATTCAATAATTTAGGTAAACGATAAAGAGTCCAGGTTGGGTTAAAAGGTAACATGACTAGTTATTCATGGAGGCTTTGATATTTTCAGGGGCTTTTAAGCCACAGAAGCTTATAAGACTGGCCAAGATTTCATGGACTTTTAGCGAATAGAAGGGAAGAGTCAAACACACACACATAGAAGTAGAAAGGAGGAGGACTGTAAATTGCCTGTAAATGTCCAAGAAAAGTCCCCAAAATGAAGGATGGAGGCAATGAGGGGTATGAGCTCAGAAGTGCTGAGACTCTAGGCATCAAGTGTGAAGAAGGATTGCAGAGTCCTGCAAGGCTTCATGGAGCAGAAAGCTTCTTCTCTTGGACACAATGGAAAGAGATACCAATTCAAAAGCAAAACAAACAGTGGCCAAAATAATGTCCCACTGCACCCATCTCAACTGTATGTTACTTTTTATTGATTTTGAGCACTAGGATAGCTTGGTCACGGACAGTTGGAAAGAAAAAATTCAAAGATCAAAAAGAGAGAAGGTCAAGTTTTTTAAAAAAATAAAAATAACAACAGTATTACAAAATCACAACAACATTAGTTGAAGTCTAACACTCAAGCATACCCAACTGGCCTGGACAAACACACACACACACACCAACAAGGAAACCAGAATCAATCTTATGAGGGTAACTACATATAGAGTTCTTTTTTATTATTCTAAAGAGTTAGATGCTAGAGTCATAACAGTTCAGAACAGCAGTTTGGGATAAGAAAAACAAAATGAGAATGAAGGGCCCAAAACACGAAATCTTAAAATTTTTTTTAACTATTTCTTTAAAGTTGTGGTAAAATACACATAATGTAAAATTGACCATGTAAAACCATTTTTTCTTGTTCAGTTCCATGGCATTACGTACATTCACATCATTCTGCAATCATCACAACTGTCCAGTCGTGAAAGTTTTTCATTTTGCAAACTGAAACTCTACACCCATGAAACAGTAACTCCATTACCCTCTCCCCCCATTCCCTGGCAACTACAATTCTACTTTCTCCCTCTATGAATTTGACTACTCTCAGTCCCTTATATGAGTGCAACCATATGGTCATTTTGTGTCTGGCTTATAATTTCACTGAGCATGTTTTCAAGGTTGTTCCATTGTTGTCACATGTCAGAATTTCTCTCCTTTTAAAGAATGAGTAAATAGTCCATTACAGGTATATACCACATTATGTTTATTCATTGATCCATGGATGGACACTTAGGTTGTTTCTGTCTCTTGGCTATTGTGAATAATGCTGCAACGAACATGAGTATGAAAATATCTCTCTGAAATTCTTTTGGATTTATACACATTCAGAAGTAGGATTGCAGGATCATACAGTAATTCCACTTCTAATTTTTTGAAAACTACCACACTATTTTCCATACACCATTCTACATTCCCATCAACAATGCACAAGGTTCCAGTTTCTTTGTATTGTTGCCAACACTTGCTGTTTTCTGGGTTACTTTCAATACTAGACATCCTAATAGGCCTGAGGTGATATCTCTTTGTGATTTTCATTTGCTTTTCCCTAATGATTAGGGATGCTGAGCATCACTGCATGTACTTATTGGCAATTTGTATATCTTTATTTTCAGAAATGCCTATTTAAGTCCTTTGCCCATTTTTAAATTGGGTTATCTGGTTTTTGTCATTTTTGAGTTGTAGGCATTCCCTGTATATTTTACATATTACATCCTTATTAGATATATATAATTTTCAAATAATTTATCCCATTCTTTTCGTTTAATGTATCCTTTAATGAATAGAAAACTTTAAGATTGACATAGTCCCATTTATTTACTTTTCTTTTATCGCTGATGCTTTTAATGCCGTATGCAAGAAATCAATACTGAATCAAATATCATGATGGTTTAGCCTTGTTTTCCTCTAAGAGTTTTATTTAAGTATTTAATCCTGAGCTATGTTTTGTATATGGTAGAAGTTAATAGCCTAACTTCATTATTTTGCATTCATTTTCCATATTACCTGTGGTCGAAGAGATGTGCCCATTCCCATGAGTAGTCTGGGCACACTT
This sequence comes from Equus quagga, assembly GCF_021613505.1. Lineage (NCBI taxonomy): Eukaryota > Metazoa > Chordata > Mammalia > Perissodactyla > Equidae > Equus > Equus quagga. Next base: position 355,396 of record NW_025793956.1, on the reverse strand, counting down.
ACAGAAGATCATTTGACCATGTATGCCAGGCTTGATTCTGGGTCCGTACTCTATTCCAGTAGAGCACAGATCTTAACACACAGCTTTGCTTACCAGAGCTTTATAGTAAATTTTGAAATAAGGACAAATCAAGACAAAAATACTTTATGTCATTCTTTGGTTATTCAGATTGCCTTGAGATTCCATATAAACTTTAGAATATATTTTTCTTATTTCTGTAATACATGCTACTGGGATTTTGATAAGTATTGCATTAAAACTACAGAAATGAGTGACAAGAAGAAGAAGAGAGAAACCGACAGCTTCAGGCCCTGACTTAACAACAATATACAGACTAAACTGCTTTTATGAAAACTCCAGAAACCAGTTAAGATGTGGCAGCAACCCAGTGAGTGCAAAGCCAAGAAGAGCTGCAATGAAGCAGGTAAGAAAATTTGTTGCATTTACACGTGATAGCACCCCACCTTCCGACTCAGCACAATGCAGTACAGTCAGGGAAAATCTCCCAGCTTCCATCTAGAGAGGGAAATACAAGAGTAGGACATGCGTCAAATGTTCCTGTTTTACAGTGGGACTATCAGAGGGATAGTTTCTGTAAGCCTGACTCAGAATACCGAAGTGAATAGAGGTATGCTTTGAATGCTGAATTAGTCTGTTCATGCTTTCCTAACTGAATAAAAGAGACTGGGTGACTTAAACAAGATAATTTTTTTTTTCTTACAGTTCTGGAGGCTGAGAAATACCAGATCAAAGTTCTGGTTGATTTGTTTCTGCTGAGGACTGTCTGCCTGACTTGCAGATGGCCAACTTTTCACCATGTTCTCATATTGTGAAGAGAGAAAGACTCCTTTTTATAAGGCCACAGTCCCACTGGATTATGGTCCTATCTTACGGATTCAGTTTACATTAATTGCCTCATAAAGGTGCAAACTCCAAATGCAAGCCACATTAGCAGTTAGAGCTTCAACATATGAATATGAGAGAAGGGACATAATTCAGACCACAACACATGCCTTGGAACTGCTGAGAACAAAGGCAAGCACCACTTCATAAGAGACCAGAGACACTGCTGTACCACAGACAGACAGACAGGGAAAGCAATAGACTGTGGGCTCTTGAGAACAGGGGCAGCTTTTATTGGGTAATGACATGTGTAATCAAAGAGAACACTTATCCCTAGAAAGGTCTGATAGGCCCCCAGAGTCTCTAGTTGGGCTGACTAGTGAAGGTTTTTCTTTGAATAAAACCAGTCTGGAAAGACTGAGACATGGCTGTTTTTTTCAAATGCTGAAATATCAACAAAAGAACACAAGTATACAAAAAAACAAGGAAACATGGCTTGCTCAAAGGAATAAAATAATCTGCAGAAAATGATCCTAAAGAAAAGGAGATTTAAGAATTACTTATCAAGGAATTAAAAGTAAGCATCTCAAAGGAACGCAATGAGCTAAAGGAGAAGCCATAAAACTAAATGAAATCAGGAAAAAGATGCAGGAACAAAATGAGAACATAGCAACAAAGAGAAACTAAAAAAATGAAACAGAATTATTGACATGAAAAATACAATATCTGAAACGAAAAATTCACTAGAGAGGCTCAGCAGTAAACATGATCAGGTAGAAGAGAGAATCAATAAATATAAAGACAAGTCATTTGTATTATTAAGTAAAAGAAGCAAAAACAAAAAAACAGCAAGAACAGTGAAAGAAGTTAAAGATTTATGGGACACTTGTATGCATTATGGGAGTCCAGAAGGAAAAGAGAGACAGAGGAAGAGAATCTATTTGAAGAAATAACAACCAAAACCTTACCAAATTTGAAGAAAGACACAGAAATTAAAGAAGGTTAATGAACTCAAACTACGATAAATCCAAGACTCACTAAGACACATTTTAATCAAACTGTAAAGTCACAAAGAGAGACTCTTGAAAGTAGTGAGGGAAAAGTGACTCATGATACATGAGGGAGATCACATAAGATTATCAGCAGATTTTCAACAGAAATTTTGAAAGGCCAGAAGGAGTGGGATGATATATTCAAGTGCTGACAGAAATATAGTTGCCAACCAAGAAAACTATACCCAGCAAAACTGTTATTCAAAAATGAAGTAGAAATTAAGACATTCTCAGATAAACAGAAGCTGGGAGAACTCATTACCACTAGAGCTGCTCTACAACAAATGTTAAAGTGGTGGCTTAAGTCAAACAAAAGAGTGCCAGACAGCAGACAACAACATGCATATAAAGCTCTCTGGTAAAGGTCAATGCATAAAGACAAATATTGATTTCTGCAGTATTGTAACGTAGGGACATATATCACTTTTAATTCTGTATAAAATTTAAAAGAGAAAAGCATGAAAAATAACTACATCAAGGGGAGTGGAATAACTACATCAAGGAAGGGGTGGAAATTTTACATGAGAAGAGCTTCTGTATGCAAGCATAGTTTTGTTGTGATTAGTTTCAACACACCGTTATAACTTTAAGATGTATGTAATCCCCACAGTAACCACAAAGAAAATACTAATAGAAGATGAACAGGATACAAAATCAACTGAAAAATTGGTGGCATCTCTATACACTAACAACGAAGTAGCAGAAGGAGAAATTAAAAATACAATCCCCTTTACAATTGCAACAAAAAGAATAAAATACCTAGGAATAAATTTAACCAAAGAGGTGAAAGATCTTTACACTGAAACCTATAAAACATTGTTTGAAAGAAACTGAAGAAGACACAAAGAAATGGAAAGATATTCCATGCTCTTGTATTGGAAGAGCATTAAAATGTCCATATTTCCTAAAGCAATATACAGATGCAATGCAATCCCTATCATAGTTCCAACATTTTTCACAGAAATAGAACAAAGAATCTTAAAATATATATGGAGCAACAAAAGACCCCAAATACCCAAAGCAATCCTGAGAAAAAAGGATAAAGCTGGAAGTATCACATTCCCTGAACTGAAAACATACTACAAAGCTATAGGAACCAAAATAGCACAGTACTGGCACAAAAACACACACAGATCAATGGAATCAAGAGGGCAGAAATAAACCCACACATCTAAGGACAGCTAGTTTTCAACCAGGCAGCCAAGAACACACAACGGAGAAAGGAGAATCTCTTCAATAAATGGTGTTGGGAAAACTGGACAGCCACATACAAGAATGAAGGTAGACCACTATCTTACACCATGCACAAAAACCAACTCAAAATGGATTAAAGACTTGAATGTGAGATCTGAAACCATTAAACTTCCAGAACAAAACCAGGCAGTATGCTCTTCAACATCAGTCAGCCGCATTTTTTCAAATACCATTTCTGACCAGGCAAGAGAAACAATAGAAAAAATATACAATGGGACTACATCAAACTAAAAAGCTTCCACAGCAAAGGAAACCATCAACAAAGTGAAAAGAGCATCTAACAACTGGAAGAAGATATTTGCAAACCATATATCTGATAAGGGGTTAACATCCAAAATATATAACAAACTCATACATCTCAACGACAAAAAAATTAACCACCCAATTAAAAAATGGGCAAAAGATCTGAACAGACATTTCTCCAAAGAAGATACACAGATGGGCAAAAGGCCCATGAAAAGATGTTCAACATCATTAACTATCAGGGAAATGCAAATCAAAACTACAATGAGATATCACTCACTCCCGTCAGAATGTCTATCATTAACAAGACAGGAAACTGTAAGTGTTGGGTAGGATGTGGAGAGAAGCGAACCCTCATACGTTGCTGGTGCGAGTGAAAACTGGTGCAGCGACTATAGAAAGCAGTTTGGAGATTCCTCAAAAACTTAAGAATAGATATATCACATGATCCAGCTATTCCACTGCTGGGTATTTATCCAAAGAACTTGAAAACACAAATGCATAAAGATACATGCACCCCTGTGTTCATCACAGCATTATTCACAATAGCCAAGACTTGGAAGCAACCTAGGTGCCCATCAAGGGACAAATGGATAAAGTAGACATGGTATATACACACAATGGACTACTACTCAGCCATAAGAAATGATGAAATCCGGCCATTTATAACAACACAGATGGACCTTGAGGGTATTATGCTAAGTGGAGTAAGTCAGAGGGAGAAAGCCAAATACCCTATGATCTCATTCATAAGTAGAAGATAAAAACAAAGACAAACAAACACGTAGCAAGAGAGGGGTTACCAGAGGGGAAGGGGAGAGGCAGAAGCATGAAAGGGGTGATTAGGTATACGTGTGTGGGGATGGATTCTAAGTAGTCTTTGAGTGGTGAACATGATGTGATCTACACAGAATTCGAAATATATTACAATGTACACCTGAAAGTTATATAATGTAAAAACCAATGTTACTACAATAAAAAAAAAATTAAGAAAATTAAAAGTAAAAACACTTTAAAAAAACCCAAGATGAACAAAAGGACATGAGAAGGAATCCAAGCATGTCACAAAATGTCAACAAAACAGAAAGGAAGGAACAAGAGGGGAAAAAAAGCTACAATGCATAGAAAAACCAAATTGCAATTAAATCCTTCCCTATCAGTAATAACATAAAACATAAATGGATTAAATGGAAACCCTGTCACAAGAGACAAAAAAGAATCTTGTATATTTAAAAAGTGTCTAATCACCAGGACACATGTAATTATAAATATATACACATCTAACTCAGGGCTCCCAAATATATGAAGACACTGACAGAATTGAAGAGAGAAGTAGACAACAACCGAATAGTACAGGATATTTCAATATCCACTTTGAATAATGGATAGAACCACCAGAGAGACATCTGCAACACTATACACTATATAACCTAACAGACATATAGAAAACACCCCAGCCAATACTAGCAGGAAAACACTCTTCTCAAATTCATAAAGGTGCATTCTCCAGGATAAACCTCATGTTAACCACAAAAAGTCTTAACAAATTTAAGACTGCAATCATACCAAGTATCTTTTCTGACCTTAATGAAATGAAACTAGAAATCAATAACAGAAGGAAAACCAGAAAATTCACCAATATGTGAAAATGTAAGTGTCAAATTCCTTAACAGTAAAGACAGTAAAAAATAGGGTAAAGAAGAAATCACAAGAGATCAGAAAGTATCTCAACAAATAAAAACCAAAACCAAACATACCAAAACTTAGGTAATACAGCCAAAGCAATAATAAAGGGAAAGTTTAGTGTGATCAATGTCTACATTAGAAAAGGAAGATCTCAAAAGAACTTACCTTTACACCTCAAGGACTTGAAAAAAGAACACCATAAGCCCCAAGTGAGCAGAAGGAAGGAAATAAAGATTAAACCAGAGTTATATGAAATAGAGAACAGAAAAAACATACAAATAATAGATGAAATAAAGAACTGGGGTTTTAAAAGATTAACAAAATGGACAAATCTTTAGCTAGGCTAAGAAAAACAAACAATAAAAAGACAAAAACAAAATTGAAAGAGAAGATAGTACAACAGATATCCCAGAAATATAAAACATAATTTACTTAATAATTTTTAATATAAACAACTACACTTCCATGAATTGTATAACCTACAAGAAAAGGATAAATTCCTAGAAACATACAACATTCCAAAACTGAATCATGACAAAATAGCAAATTTGAACAGACCAGTAATGAATAAGGACACTGAACAAGTAATCAAAAACTTTCCAAGAAAGAAAAGCTCAAGATGAGATGGCTTCATTGGTAAATACTGCCAAATGTTTAAAAGAGAATTAACATTATCCTCTTAAATTCTTCTCAAAAAATGGAAAAGAAGAGTCATTTCCAACTCCCTGGATTGGCTTCGTAAGATCAAGAGAAGACATATAAGCTTAAGAAGTCTGCCATAAGGCAGAGGCAAAAGTGTGGAGCAGATGTATCCACACAAGGTCTGAGAAAGCATCAGAATCCAAAGTAGGATTGATGAAAGTTATTTCTACTCTGAAGGCAATCAGTAAAAACTAGAGGAGGTGACTGCTACTTCAAACGTGAAAACAGCAATGCAAAACTCCAAGAAAAATGAAAACTCACAGAAAAATGACATAAGCAAAGGATCTCAATAATCTTATAGTAACCAAACCCAAAGTCACAGAGATGTAATGAGTAGTCACAGAGATTTAATGAGTAACCAATTAAAGAATTTCAGTTGTTCAAGGAAACTCAATAGACTATGAGAAAATCAAAGACAAGTCAATGAAATTAGAAAAACAATATACAATACAAATGAGACAGAGATAAAAATCACAAAAAAGAAGCAAACAAATTTTGGAGCTGAGGAATTCAATGAAAGAGATGAAAAAAGCATCAAAATCAGAATAGACCAAATAAGACAGAATCAGCGAGACAGAGGATAGGAACCCTGCAATAATCCACTGTAAAGAGAAAAAAGAATGAAAAACAGCAAAGAAAGTCTACATGATCTAAAGGATACCATTAAAAAAATCAATATCCAAATCATTGGAAATCCGAAAGGGGAAGAAGAGAGAGGGAAGGGAGCAGAAAGCGTATTCAGAGAAATAATGGCTGAGAACTTCCCAATTCTAAGGAAAGATTTGAAATCCAATTCATGAAGATACACCTCATCCCATTATTTCAGTTGAAAACAATGTTCTTCAGGAAACCTTCTAATAAAACTGTCCAAAACCAAATACAACGGGGTTCCTAAAGGCAGGGAAGAAGGGGGGGGGGGAAGGGGAGGAGGGGGAGGGGGGGGGGGAGGGGGGAGGGAGAAACACCATTAGGCTATCAGCAGATTTCTCAGCAGAAACCTTACAGGCCAGGAGAAAATGGGATGACACACTTGAAGAGCTAAAAGAACAAAAATGCCAACCATAAATACTCTATCCAGCAAAGTTATCCTTTAGAAACAAAGGATAAATACTTTCTCATATGAACAGACCTGAGAGAATTCATCACCACTAGTCCTGTCTTACAAGAAATTCTGAAAGGAGTTCTTGAAGCTGCAACGAAAGGACACTAACTCATTATAAAACATATGAAAATAGACAACACATTAGTACAGGCAAACATACTGTAAAATTGAGACATTCTAACACTATAATGTGGTGATGTGTTAACGAATTAACTATAGTAAAAAGGCTAAAGTATCAAAATAACTAAAGCTACCAAAATTTGTTAATGAAAACATAATATAAAAAGAGGCAACAATACTAAAGTCATAAAGGAGGGTGTAAAAGCACAGGCTTTTTCTATGTGATAAAAGTAATGCTGTTGTCAGTATAAAACAGACTGTTCTATCTATAAAATGTTTTATGTAAGTCTCATGGTAACTGCAAAGCAAAAACTTACTGTAGATTCACAAAAGATAAAAACAAGGGATCACAGCACACCACCACAGAAAATCACTGATTCACAAAGAAACATACAAAAAGAATAAAAAAGGAACAAGGGAACTACAAAACATCCAGAAAACAATAAGACGGCAATACTAAGTCCTGATCTATCAATAACCACTCTAAATGTATATGGACTGAATTCTCCAATAAACAGGTGTAAGTGGCTGGGATGCATTAAAAACACAAGACTCAACTATATGCTGCCTATAAGAGAAAATCTTCAGTTTTAAGGACACATATAGGCTCAAAGTAAAGGGATTGAAAAGGATATTCCATGCAAATGGAAACCAGAAGAGAGTAGGGGTAGCTATATTTATATTAAGCCAAAAATGGTAAAGAGAAACAAAGAAGGTCATTGTATAACGATAGAGGGGTCTCTTATGAAGAAAACATAAAAATGGTAACTACATTTGCACCCAATCAGAGGTTCTAAGGCAAATACTAACAAATGTGAAATGAGAAATAGTCAACAATTCAATAAGGGTAGGAGACATCAATACTGCATTTTCAGCAATGGACGGATCAGAAAATGAATAAGGAAACACTAGACTTGAACCATACTTAGACCAAATGGACCTAACATATACTAACAGGAATTATATCCAACAAGAGGAGAACACACCTTCATCTCAAGTGCTCAAAGAACTTTCTCCAAGATAGATTATGTTAGGTCACAAAATAAGTCTTAGCAAATTTAAGAAAACTTATATCACACCAATATCTTTTCTGACCACAGTGGTATGAAACCAGAATCAACAAGAGAAAAGTGAAAACCCCACAAATATGTGGAATTTAACAGGACACTCCTGAACAAGCAAGGGGTTAAAGAAGATATCAAAAGAGAAATTAAAAATATCTCAAAACAAATGAAAGTGGAAAAAAAATACCAAAACCTATGGGATCCCGAAAAAACCAATTCCAAGAAGAAAGTTTATAGAGATCAATGCCTATATTAAAAAAACAGAAAAATCTCAGATAGACAACCTAAGTTTATACTTCAAGGAACTAGAAAAAGAAAAACAAACTAAACCCGAAATTAGCAGAAGAAAGAAAATGACAAAGATCAGAGCAAAAATAAATGAAACAGAGATCAGTAAAAAAATAGAAAAAGTCAACAAAGTTAAGATCTGTTTTTCTGCTACACAAAGGAAAAAAGAGAGAAGACTCATCTTAAAAAAAAATCAGAAATAAAAGAGGAGACATTACAACTGATACCACAGATATAGGATCATAAGAGACTACCATTAACAATTACATACAAATAAATTGGATAACCTAGAAGAAACAGATAAATCCCTATAACTCACCAAGACTGAATAAGGAAGAAATAGGAAATATGATCAGACCAGTAATAAATAAGGTGACTGACTGAGTAATTGAAAATCTCCTACTGAAAAGGCCCAGGACCACATGGCTTCACTTGTGGATTTAACTAAACATTTACAGAGAAATAAAGACAATCTTCCTCCGACTCTTCCAAAAGTTGAAGAGGAGGGAACACTCTCAAACTTATTCTACAAGACCAGCATTACTCTATCCCAAAACTAGATAAGGACACTACATGAAAGAATACTGCAAGCCAATATCCTTGATGAATACAGATGCAAAAATTCTCAACAGCGTATTCGCAAACCAAATTCAACAGTACATTAGAAGGATCATAACTACTGATCAAGTGGCAGTCATCCCTGGGATGCAAGGATGGTTCAATATAGTCTAATCAATAAATATGATACACCACACTAATAGAATGAAAGAAGAAAATCATATGATCATCTCAACAGATGCAGAAAAAGAATCTGACAAAATACAACATATGTTCGTAATAAAACTCTCAAAGAACCACTCCTAGACATAAAAACCATATATAACAAACCCTAGCCAACATCATACAAATAGCGAAAGGCTGAAAGCTTCTACCTAAGAACAGGAACAAGACAAGGATGTCCACTTTCACCACCCTTATTCAACAAAGTACTGGAAGTCCTAGTTAGAGCATTCAGAAAAGATGAAATAAAATGCATACAAATTGGAAAAGAAGAAGTGAAACTTTATTTTCAGATGACATGACTGTAATGTACAGAAAATCCTAAAGACTCAACCAAAACACTGTTAAAACTAAACAACTAATGCAATAAAGTTGCAGGATATAAAATAAACATACAGGAATTATTTTTGTTTCTATACACCGACAACAAAATAACTGGAAAAGAAGTAAACAACCCCATTCAAAATAGCAGGAAACACAATAAAATCTTAGGAATAAGTATAACAAAGGAGGTGAAAGATCTCTACACTGATAATTATAAGACTTAAAAGAAACTGAAGACTCAAATAAATGAAAAGATACCCTGTGTTCTTGTGTTGCAAGAAAAAATACTGTGGGACTAGAACAAAGAATTTTAAAATTATTTGGAACAACAAAAGACCCCGAATAGCCACAGCAATCCTGAGGGAAAAAAAACAAAGCTGGAGGTATCACAGTCTCTGACTTTAGAATATCCTACACAGCTAGAGTAATCAAAACAGCACCATACTGACAGAAAAACAGATACACAGATCATTGGAACAGAACTAAAACCCCAGAAATAAAACCACACATCAGGGACGGCCTGGTGTCAAAGTGGTTAACTTTGCATGTACCCCTTTCGCAGCCCAGGGTTTGCCGGTTCAGATCCCGGGTGTGGACATGGCACCGACTGGCAAGCCATGCTGTGTTAGGCATCCCACGTATAAAGTAGAGGAAGACTGGCACGGAGGTTAGCTCAGGACCAGTCTTCCTCAGCAAAAAGAGGAGGTTTGGCAGCAGATGTTAGCTCAAGGCTAATCTTCCTCAAAAAAAATAAATAAATAAATAAAAAGCACACATCTACGGACAGTTAATTTTCAACATAGGAGCCAAGAACATACAATGGAGACAGGAACTCTTTTCAATAAATGGTGTTGAAAAACTGGACATCCACATGGAAAAAGATGAAAGCAGACCATTATTTTACACCATGCACAAAAATTAACTCAAAATGGATTAAGACTTGAATGTAACCTAAAACCATAAAACTCGTAGAAGAAAACATAGGCAGTACACTCTTTGACACTGGTCTTAGCAGCATCTTTTCAAATACCATGTCTAGTCAGGAAAGGGAAATCAAAGAAAAGATAAACAAAGGGACTAAATCAGACTAAAAAGCTTCTGCAAGTCAAAGGAAACCAGGAAAAAAAATGTAAAGACCACCACCAACCAGGAAAAAAAAATTTCAAATTACATATCCAACAAGGGTTAATTTCCAAAATATATACAGAATTCATATAATTTAACAACAAAAAACAAACAACCCAATCAAAAAAGGAGCAGATGATATGAATAGATGTTTTTCCAAAGAAGATATACAGATGGCCAACAGGCACATGAAAATATGTTCAACATTACTAATTACTTGGGAAATGCAAATCAAAACTACAATGAGATATCACCTCATACGTGTCCAAATGGCTATAATTAACAACACAATAAACAAGTGTTGGGGAGGATGCGGAGAAAAGGGAACCCTCTTACACTGCTTGTGGGAATGCAAACTGGTGTAGCCACTACGGAGATTCCTCAAAAAATTAGAAGTACAAATACCATATGATCCAGCTATCCTACTACTGGGTATTTATCCAAGGAACATGAAATAAACAATTTGAAGAGATTTATTCATCCCTATGTTCATCCACAATAGCCAAGGTGTGGAAGCAAAGCAAAACATTGATGGATGAATGGATAAAGAAGATGCGGCATATATACAATGGAATATTCTTCAGCCTTAAAAAAAAAGACAAAATCAGGCCATTTGCAACAACATGGATTGACCCTGACGAGATGATCTTAAGCAAAATAAGCCAGACAGAGAACGACAAACACTGTAAGATTTCACTCATATGTGGAAGATAAAAAAGCACATGGATAAAAAGAACAGATTAGTGGTTACCAGAGGGGAATGAGGTGGACAGAAGGTTAAAGGGGTAAAGGGACACATATGTATGGGGATGGATAAAAACTAGGTGGTGAACATGATGCAGTCTATAGAGAAAATGAAATACAGTGATGCACACAGTTATAAGTGATTTACACAGCTATAAGATAACATGACCTCAAATAACTAAACAAAAATTTAAAAAAGAACAGTTACAATAACGATACTACCCAAAGCCATGTACAGATTCAATACAATCCATATCAAAACTCCTACGACATTTTTCATGGAAATAGAAAAAACAAGCTAAAATTTGTATGGAATGCAAAGACTCCAAATAGCCAAAGCAATCCTGAGAAAGAACAAAGTCGGAGGCATCACATTTCCTGATTTTAAACTACAAAACTATAGTACTGGGAGCTGGCTCAGTAGTGTAGTGGTTAAGTTCATGCACTCTGCCTCAGCAGCCTAGGGTTCACTGGTTCGGATCCCAAGTGTGGAACTAAGTACTCATGAAGCCATGCTGAGGGGGTGTCCCACATACAAAAGAGAGGACGACCAGCACATATGTTGGCTCAGGGACAATCTTCCTCAAGCCAAAAGAGGAAGATTGGCAACATATGACAGCTCAGGGCCAGTCTTCCTCACCAAAAACAACAAAAAAAGGGAAAACCTACAGTAATCAAAACAGTATGGCACTGCCATAAAAATAGACACACAGACCAATGAAACTGAATCAACAGCCCACACATAATGCCTACCATATACAATCAACTAATATTTGATAAAGGAGCCAGAAAGACACAATGAGGAAAGGATTATTTCTTCAATAAATGGTGTTATGAAAACTAGATAAGTACAGGCAGAAAAATCAAATCAAACCTGTGTCTTACAGCATTCACAAAATTTAACTTGAAATGGATTAGAGACTTAAACATAAGACCTGAAACCATAAAATTCCTAGTAGAAAACATAAGGAAAAAGCTCCTTGATGTTGATAGCAATAATTTTTTGGATATGACACCAAAAGCACAAGCAACAAAGCCAAAAATAAGTGGGACTACATCAAATTAAAAAGCTTCTTCTCAGCAAAAGGAATCATCAGCAAAATGAAAAGGCAAGCTATGAAATAGGTGAAAATATTTGCAAAGCATATCTTAGAGAAAGTGTTAATATCCAAAAATATATGTATCTGAAGAAGATGAAATCACCATCACCAAGAGATCCTTACAGTCGCAAGTTCCTTGAAGTGTTATTCACAATAGCCAAGATATGGAAGCAACCTAAGTGTCCAGAAACAGACAAATGGATAAAGAAGACTTCTTCTTTACATATAAAGAAAATATAAGTGCATACATATGTGGAATATTATTTGGCTATGAGAAAGAATAAAATCCTGCCATTTGCTACAGCTTGGATGAAGCTTGAGGGCATTATGTCAAGTGAAATTAGACAGAGAAGGACAAATACTGAATGATATCTCTTATCGTAGAATCCAAAAATGACAAATTCAGACAGTAAAGTGGTGGCTACCAGGGGCTGGCAGTGGTGGGGATGAGAGAAATGCGGAGATACTGGTCAAAGGGTACATACTTCCAGTTATAAGACTAACAAATTCTGATGATATAATGTACAGCATGGTGAGTACAGCTATTAATACCGTATTAAGAACTTGAAAGTTGTTAAAGAGAGTCAATCTTGAAAAATCTTAACATGAAAAAAGAAATGATAATTAGGGATGGCATCAAGGATTTAGCTAATACTATTGTGGTATTCCTTTGGCAATATACTAATGTATCAAATAATACATTACACTTAAATTTGAATAATGTTATATGTTGATTATATCTCAATAAAACTGGAAAAAATATTTTTAATGGGCAGAAAATGAATAGACATTTTCTCAAAGAAGACATCCAAATGGCCAACAGGCACATGAAAAGGTGCTCAGCATCACTATTCATCAGGCAAATGCAAATCAAAACAACAGTGAGGTATCACCTTACACCTTTTAGATGTCTATCATCAAAAAGACAAGATAAGCATTGATGAAGATGTGAAGAGAAGAAAACACCTGTGTACTATTGCTGGAAATGCAAACTGGTGCAGCCACTGTTGAAAACAGTATGGAGGTTCCTCAAAAAGATAAAAATAGAACTTCTATACAATCAAGCAATCCCACTTCTGGATATATACTGAAAGGAAATGAAAACAGTATATCAAAAAGGTATCTGCACTCCCATATTTATTGCCACCTTATTGTCAACTAGCTGAGATAAGGAAAAAACCTAAGCGGCCATCAACAGATGAATGAATGGATAAAGAAGATGTGATATACACATACAATGGAATACTATTCAGCCATAAGAAAAAACATGGCATCACTTGGCAAGCCATGCTGTGGTAGGTGTCCCACACATAAAACGGAGAAAGATGGGCACGGATGTTAGCTCAGGGCCAGTCTTCCTCAGCAAAAAGAAGAGGACTGGTGGAAGATGTTAGCTCAGGGCTAATCTCCCTCAAAAAAAAAAAAAAAAAAGCAGAAGTAGAACTCAAAGTAACAGAGTAGAATGGTGGTTACCTGGGACTTAGGGTGGAGGGAGGGGCAGGAATAGGGAGACCTTGGTCAAAGGGTACAGTATTTCAGTGAGACGATGAGTAAGTTCAGTGGCTCTAACGCACAGCACCATGATTATAGTTAACAAGAATGTATTATATACTTGAAAGTTGCTGAGCATAGTTCTTAAATGTTCTCAGTACAAAAAGAAATGTTACTTATGTCACATGACATAGATAATAGCTAACAATATGGTGGTAATCATGCCATATATAAGTGTAGCAAATCAAGAAATCCATTGTACACCTTAAACTTATACAGTGTAAAATGTTAATTATATCTCAATAGAGGGGAAAAAACAAATGAAAGACAACTAAATAAAAATTGAAGAGGTACAGGGGCTGTCCCCACGGGTTAAGTTCAGAGCACTCAGCTTCAAGAGCCTAGGTCTGGCACCTTGGTATGGACCTACACCACTTGTCAGTAGCCAGGCTGTGCCGGCAACCAACATAGAAAAAATAGAGGAAGACTGTCAAAGATGTTGGTTCTGGGTGAATCTTCCATAACAACAACAACAACCACCAACAACAATGAAGAAGTATAATTATCTGTATTCAGATGACATGATCTTACATGTTGAAAACTCTCAAAAGTTGAAAACTCTTACACGTTAAAGACTCTCAAAAACAGTTAGAACTAATAAATTCATTAAAGTTGCAGGTTACAAAATCAACATAAAAGTATCAGTGGCATTTTTATACACTAACAATGACCCATCCAAAAAGAAAATAAAGAAAACAATCCTTCCACACTAGAAGGACTTGCAACTAGAATATACCACTACATACTTTGGGGAAATGGGGGAGAGAAGAAAAAGGAAAAAAAAAAAAAGATTGGCAACAGATCTTAGCTCAGGTGCCAATCTTGAAGAAAAAAATAAAGAACAATCTCACTTACAGTAACATCAGAAAGAATAAAACACTAAGGACAGAAAAAGCCAAAGAGGTGAAATAGTTATACACTCTAAACTATAAAACATGATGAAGAAAATTACATTAGAAAAATTGAAAGACATCCTGTGTTCATGGATTGGAAGACTTAATATTGTTAAAATGTCCATACTACCCACAGCAAATCAGAGAGTCAACACAATCTTTATAAAAATTCCAATGGTATTTTCACAGAAATAGAAAAAAAATCCTAAAATTCTTATGGAACCACCAAAACCCAAAGAGCCAAAGTAACCCTGAGCAAGAATAACAAAACTGGATACATCACACTTCCTAATTTCAAAACATATTGCATATACAGTATTTAATACAGAATGGTATTGGCATTTGAAAAAAGGATATATAAAAGAAGAGACCAGAACAGAGAGCTCAGAAGTAAACCCATGAATGTACAGTCAATTGATCTTTGACAAAGATATTAAGTATACTCAAAATGGAAACGATTGTCTCTTCAACAAATGGTGTTGGGAAAACTGGATATTCAACTACAAAAGAATAAAATTGGACCTGTATTTTATACCACATACAAAAATCAACTCAAGTGGATTAAACACTAAAATCCAAGACTGAAACTATAAAACTCTCAGAAGAAAATGTGGGAAAAGTTTCATGATACTGGCCCGGGCAATGATTTCTTGGATATAACATCAAAGGCATAAGCAACAAAAAGCAAAGATACAGACGTGGGACTTCATCAAACTAAAAACCTTTTGTGAGGGAACCAATCAACAGAGTGAAAAGGTAACTTGCAGAATGGGAGACAATATTGGCAAACCCTGTATCTGATAAGAGGCTAAGATCTAAAATATTTGAGGGACTCCTACAACTCGGCATTACAAAAACAAATAACCCCACTGAAAATTGGGCAAAAAATTTGAACATTTTCCAAAGAAGACATACAGTTGGCCAAAAGGTACAAGAAAAGATGCCCAACATCACTGATCATCAAAGAAATGCAAATCAAAACCATCATGGTATAATCTCACACTTGTTAGAGTGGCTATTCTTGTAAAAACAGAAGATAAGTTTTGGTGAGGGTGTGGAGAATTTGGAACCCTTGTTGGAAACCACTAAAGAAAACATATGGAGTTTAGTTTTACTCAAAAATCTAAAAATAGAACTTCCATATGATCCAGCATTCCTACTTCTGGGTATATATCCAAAAGATCTGAAAGGAGGATCTCAAAGAGATATCTGCACTTCCATATATTGCAGAATTATTATCAATAGTCAAGATAGGGAAACAACCTAATTGTCTATTAATGGATAAACAGATTAGGAAACTATGGTATATACATACCATCTTACTCAGTCTTAAAAAAGGAAATCCTGCCATATGTGATAGATTAACCCAGAGGACATTAGGCTTAGTGTAATAGCCTGTCACAGGGGAACAAATACTGAATGATTCCATTTACATGGTTTATACAATGGTCACTCACTGAAATAGAGAATAGAATGGTGTTTGTCAGGGCCCGAGGGAAAGAAAACTGTAGAGTTGCTGTTCAATCAGCATATTGTTTCAGTTATATATGACAAATAAGTTCTGGATACCAACACTGTAACTATAGTTAACAGTACTGTATTGTGCCTTTAAAATTTCGCTAACAGGGTAGGTCTTATGTAAGTGTTCCTACCACAGTTTTTCTTAAAAAGAGCTGACAGAAGTATAATATATCTGGGGAAAAAAGTACCAAAGAATCAAGTGAGGTTACCAGTCCTCATGAACTTATCACACTTATAAAGACACTCACCTTGTAGTTTCCTTTGTATTTACCTACATGCATATGAAGACCATTTTTATATATTATGACTTCAACCATGAGTGCAAATAAAAATTACTCTGTTAAGGGGGCTGGCCCTGTGGCCGAGTGGTTAAGTTCGCGCGCTCCACTGCAGGTGGCCCAGTGTTTCGTTGGTTCTAATCCTGGGCGAGGACATGCTGCTGCTCATCAAGCCACGCTAAGGCAGTGTCCCACATGCCACAACTAGAAGGACCCACAACAAAGAATATACAACTATGTACCGGGGGCCTTTGGGGAGAAAAAGGAAAAAAATAAAAATCTTAAAAAAAAATTACTCTGTTAAAGTTTAAGAAAACTGAAATTATATTGAGTATCTGGCCCAATAATGGAATGAAACTAAAATCAATAGCAGAAAGGAAACTGGAAAATTCACAAATATGTGGAAGTAAAACCAAATTCTTAAATAACCAATGTGTTGAAGAATAAATCTCAAGGGAAATTAAAAAATATTTTGATACATATGAAAATGAAAGCATAACACACCAAAACTTATGAGATTCAATGAAAGCACTACTACAGGAAAGATTATAGTGGTAAACATTTACATTAAAAAAGCAGAAAGATCTCAAATCAACAACATAACTTTATAAGCCTCAAGAAACTTGAAAAAGAATGAAGTTCAAGGTCAGCAGAAAAAAATAAATTTTAGAGCAGAATGAATAGAATAGAAAAATGATAGAAAAAATGAACAAAACCAAGACTTGAGTTTTTATTAAAGATGAACAAAATTGAAAGTCAGCTAGACAAAGGAAAAAGAATGGACTCAACTAATCTCAGAAATAAAGAGTTATTACAACCGATGCCAGAAAAATAGAATGATTATGGAGAATACTAAGAAAAATCATATGTTGACAAATTGAATAACATAGAAGAAACGCACAAATTCCTAGAAACATAGAATCTACCAAGAATGAATCATAAAGAAAAAATCTGAACAGACCTTTTAGAAAGGAGATTGAGTCAGCAATAAAAACCTCCCCTCAAAAGAAAAGCCCTGACCAGAAGGCTTCATTAGATAATTTTACCAAACATTTAAACATTATTGACACCACTCCTCTTCAAATTCTTCCAGAAAGTTAAAGAGAACACTTCTCTTATAGGAGGCCAGCATTATCTCATACCAAAGCCATTCAAAGTTAATACAAGGAAAGAAGCCTACTGACCAATATCCCTGATGAATATTGATGCAAACATCCTCAACAAAATACTAACAAACTTATTTCAACTGCACATGAAAAGAATTATACACCATTTTCATATAGGACTTATTCTTGGAATTCAAGGATGGTTCAACATCTGAAATTGTTAAATGTAATACATCACATTAACAGAATAAAAGACAAAAATGGCATGGTCATCTCAACTGATACTTGCTATGGGAGCAATGTGTCACCTCAAAGTTCTAATGTTGAAGCCCTATTCCCCACTGTGATATCTGGATATGAAGGCTTTGGGAGATAATTAGGTTTAGATGACGTCACGAGAGTGGGGATCTCATGATGGGATTAGTAAAGAGAAAGGGACACTAGAGCATTCTTCCTGCTGTATGAGGACAGAGCAGGAAGATGGCAGTCTTTGAGGCAAGAAGAGTCCTCACCAGAACCTGACTATGTTGACCCCTGATCTCAGCCTCCTAAACACTGAGAAAATAAATCTGTTGTTTAGGCCTCCATATATTGGGACTTTCCACTCTGAATGCTTAAATATATAATTATTCATACAATCATTTTAATCCACTAGTCAATTAAAAGTTTGTTAGTATCTTGGAGATTTTTGCATGACTATTCATCAAGGATATCTGGTATGCAGTTTTCTTTTCTTTTTTATATCTGTCTGCGTTTCATATCAGTGAAACTCTGGCCTCAAAGATTGAGTTTGGAAGAGTATGCAATTTTTTTGCAAGAGTTTGAAAAGGATTGGTGTTTTTCTTTAAATATTTCCCATAATTAACCAATGCAGCCATCAGGCTCAGGGTTTTTCTTTGTTAGAAAGTTTTTGACTACTTATTTAATCTTCTTACTAGTCTTGGGTCTCTTCAGATTTTCTACTTCTTTATAGTTTAATTTTGATACGTTTTATGTTTCTAGGAGTTTGTTCATTTCATCTAGGTTATCCAAGTTTTTGGCCTACAATTATTCATAGTACTCTCATATTCCTATTTATTTCTGTAGAATGGAAATTAAGGTCACCATTTTCATCTGTGATTTAAGCAACTTGAGTATTTTCCTTTTTTTAGTCAATTTAAAGTTTTGTCAATTTTGTTAATCTTTCAAAGGACAAACTTGTGGTTTCATTAATTTTCTCTTTTGTTTTTCTATTCTCTTTTTTATATCTGCTTTAATCTTTAGTATTTCCTTCCTTCTATGGGCTGAGTTTGTTCTCTTTTCCAAGTTTCTGAAGTTGTAAAGTTGGGTCACTGATTCAGAACTTTACTCTCTTTAATGTAAGCATTTATATGTATAAATTTCTCCTCTGCATAACTTCTTATGTCCCATAAGTTCTGATAGGTTGTTTTTTTTGTCTCATCTCTAAGTATTTTCTAATTTCCATTGTGATTTCTTCTTTGATACATTGGTTGTTTAAAAACGTGTTCTTTTATTTCCAAAAATTTTCTAATTTTCCAGTTTTCATTGTTATTGACTTCTAACTTCATACCATTGTGGTAAGAGAAGATACCCTGTATGATTTCTCTCTTTTTAAATCTATTGAGACCTAATTTGTGCCCTAAGATATGGTCTACCCTGGAGAATGTCCTATGTGCATTTGAGAAGAACATGTACTCTGTTGTTGGGTAGTGTTCTTATGGGTCCATAAGAATTAGCTGGTTGATTCTGTAGGATATTGAAGTCTCCAACTACTATTACAGAACTTTATATCTCTCTCTGCAATTCTGTCAATTAAGGCTTCATATATTTTGACGGTCTGTTATTATGTACATAAATGTTTATAACTTTTATCTTCTTGCTGTATTAAACCTTTATTAATATATAATGTCAAAAGGTCTCAAAACCTTTTCTGACTTAAAGTCTATTTTGTCTGATATTAGTATATGCACTCCTGCTGAATTCTGGTTACTGTTTGCACAGAATATCTTTTTCTGTCTTTCGATATCAAGCTATCTGTGTCTTTGGATCTAAAGTGAGTCTCTTACAGCCAGCATATAGTTGGATTGTGTTTTTTAATCCATTCTGCCAATCTCTGTCATTTGATTTAGAGAGTTTAATCCATTTACATTTAGATTAACTACTCATAAGAAGAGACTTACACCATTTTTCTATTTTTTTTAATATGGCTTACATCCTTTTTTGGCCCTCATTTCTTGCACTCTGTCTTTTGTGTGGAGTTACTTTTTTGTAGTAAAATGTTTCACTTCTATTTTCATTTCATTTGTGTATATTCCCTGGCTGTTTTTGATTGTTATACATGTAACATTCTAGTTTATAATCCTCTAATGTGAATATAGCCATCTTAATATCATTAACATAAAAACTCTACTCCATACAGCTCAATCCTTGATGAGTATCTTTCAGTTACTGATATCAGAGAATTCTATCTTTATACAAAATGGTTTCCAAAAATATAGACTAATAATTTTTTTTACATGCATTAGTCTCTTAAATCATTTAGAAAAAAAGAGTGGAGTCACAACTAAAGCTACAATAAAACTATCTTTTAAATTGTGCATGTATTTACCTTTAAAAGAGATCTTTATTTCTTCACAGGACTTTAAGTTACTGTCTAGTGTCACATTTGAACCTGAAGTACTCCCTTCAGCATTTCTTTCAGGGTAGTTCTACTACTAACAAACTTCTTCAGCTTTTCTTTATATGAGAATGTCTTAATTTTTGAATGTCAGTATTGATGGATATAAAATTCTTAGTTTACAATTTTTACTTTAGCATTACGAATATATCTCTTACTAACCCCTGACTTCCAAGCTTTCTGATGAGGAATCTGCTGATAACCTTATTGGAGACCCATCTACATGCTAAGTCACTTCTCTTTTGCTCCTTTCATGATTCTTTTTGTCTTTGTCTTTCAACAGTTTGATTATAATGTGTCTCAGTGTGGGCCTCTGAATTTATCCTGTGTGGAGCTGCTTGGGCTTCCTGAATATTTATATTCAAGTCTTTCATCAAATTTGGAAAAATTCTGACTTTCTTTTCTTCAAATGATTTCTCTGCCCTTTTTCGCCTCTCTTTTCCTTCTGGGAAACCCACAGTGCATATGTTGATCTAACTGACAGTACTGTAAAGATCAATTAAGGTCTTTTAACTTTTCATGTATCTTTTTCCTTTCAGTTCTTCAGATTTGATCATTCAATTGTCCTATTTTCAAGTTTTCTGATTCTTTCTTCTGCCTGCTCAAATCTGCCTTTTTGAGCATGTGTGAGAGGAAGACTGGCCCTGAGCTAACATCTGTGACAATCTTTCTATGTTTCCTATGTAGGATGCCTCCATAGCATGGCTTGATGAGTGGTGTGTAGGTCTGCGCCTTGGGTCCATACCTACGAACCCCAGGCCACCAAAGCAGAGCACACGAACTCACCCCTATGCCACTAGATCATCCCTCAGTTTTTTATTTCAGTTATTGTAGTTTTTCAGTTCCAGAATTTCCTTTTAGTTCCTTTTTATGTTTTCTGTCTTTACTAATATTTCCATTTTGTACATACATTCTTTATTTGTCCAAGTCTTCTTTTATCTCTTTCAGCACGGCTAAGTTGTTCTGGAGTCTTTGCCTAGTAAGACCACCATCTCATCTTTCTCAGAGGCAATTTCTATTGATTTATTTTTTTTCTTTAAATGCGTGACACTTTCTTGTTTCTTTGCATGTCTTGTGATATTTTTGTTGTTGAAAACTAAACATATAAATCATATAAGGTAGTAACCTGGTTGCTTTTTTTCCTTCTCTAATTGTTGTAGGATGTCTCTGTGCTGGGGATGAGCATGGGATATAAGTGTAAATTCTTCTCAGGTCTTTTTTAGGCTGTCTCATTTCCTGGGTGTGTGCAGTGACTTCCTAGATTCACTTGTATATGTGGTTGCTTTTGAATGTCCTACTCTTAACATTTGGCTCAAAAAAGAGAAAATTAAGGGGGTAGAAAGAAAATATTTTGGCTAGAGGAGGAGGGACTTGTAACAATGGTGATAAGGGTTACAACACTGGCTGCCCACTTCTGTTACAGCAAATCCATCATGAGAAGCAGCAATCAGAGCATACATCCCCAAAATTTGGAGAACAGAATATTTTTTCCCATCCTGGCTCCAACAAGGTGCCTGTAAGCTGCTCCAGGAACACACACACAGCTGCCTGCAACAGGGCTACTCATGGAGGACAAGTAAACTGCTACTGAGGTAAGAAGCTGAAGTTGCCCAAAATTAAGTGCAATTTTGGTGCAATATCTAAGCCTTCCTGGAAATTGCAGAAGACTCCAGAAGAGTTCAAAAGTAGCTATGTTACATCAGACAGATTCTGCCAATGTAACTGTTGTCTAGGTGAAGAGACAGACTCTTGGTGCTTCTTACTACGCCAGTTTTTCTCTCATGTCCCAAACGTTTCAGTTACATCTACTTTTCCAGAAATATCTCTATGATTCAATTTCAAAAGATTTTGCCATCTTCCCTCTAGGTGTTTCTCTACATCCCTGAGAACTACTCCCTAGCCACCAGCAAGACATGCCACTAACCTGGTTCCATCCTGGGCACTGCAGTTGACATCAGCACCATATTCAACAAGGTATTGAACAATGCGGAGCCATCCTCTTGCACAAGCTTCATGCAGGGCACAGTAACCTGCATTGTCTTGATGATTCACGTCGCAAATCTTGTTTTCCAGGCAGTACAAGACTAATTCCTATGCAGAGGAGAAAGATGGATGCCATCAGATCACCATACAATGAGCCTCATAATAATAACCTCTTCACAGCTTTGCAGTGTCCACTTTCAAAGACATCCATCTCCAGGCCTGAGAACCCACTGTAGCATGGGCAGACATCCTGGTGAGTGGGCAAGAGCATGTGTGGAAGGCTTGGTGATGGGGAAAGTGTTGTCAAGGGTTCTGCAGGTTTAAATCTGCCCGCACCTTGAAATCTGGCTCCACAGCCCCAGCTGCCTAGCCCTGTGGAAGTTACCCTTGAACTTCTCCAAGCCTCCATTTTCTCTTCTGTGAAACAGGAGAATAATAACAGCATAGGGCTGCTGATAGGTTGCAATCAGTTATGAAAGCCCTCAGCCCAAGGCCTGGCATGGTGAGCACAGAGAGATCCAAGCTGCTAATATCTTAGATGATGCACTGATAAGTACCGGGCATTCTTACTTGATGGGTTCATTCACTAGGTGGTAGTGGATGAAGAGTTTAGATAACAGTATATAAGAACAATTCACAGTGAGTGATTAAATGAGTTAGAGAACATTCCTCAACCTAAAGAGCCTGGGAAATTAGGCAGGTCCTCATGCTCCTATAAAGATCAGAGCCTGAGAAGAAAATTCTTCCATTTTAATATTAGAATTAAAGAGGATTTTCCCTCTATGTACCACACAAAATGCTTCAATAACCTCATCTCTATTTTGCCTCATTCTCCACCCTACTTGGGGCTGAATCAATATAATATTTTCATATTTACTTAAGTTAGTGACAGGAATCAACCTGTACCTTTCAGAAACTAAATAAAAGTCTTCCCCTCCAGCTTTTTAGAATATGTTCTATGTAAAAAGTTTGCATTAAAATCAGTTACTAATTTCACTTCTTTGTCATGTTAAAATTATTAATAGTTATCAAGACCACAGACTGTACAACAGAAACAGTATGAACTTTAGTTAATAATGCATCATTATTGACACATCAGTTCTAACAAATGCAGCACACTAATTCAAGATGTTCATGTTAAGACTTCGGGGGAGAAGGGTGTAAGGGAACTCTGAATTTTTGCTCAATTAGGTAAATCTAAAACTGCTTAAAAAATAGTCTATTAATTAACATACACACCCTCACAGACACACTGCTCCCAGTACACAGAGCAGTAATTTATTCAATGTTGTATTACCTTGGTTAAGAAAGTTTCAAACATATAGAACGGTATTTGCAACCTGAAAACAAATTACACTATTTTCCTACAAATCATGCCCAGTAGAGTTGTCAAGTTCTGAGAATGTGGAGGGGAAGAGGGAAGGCAAAGCCTGAAGGGGACCTACCACTTGGTAAGGGGGAGCTCAGTGGACTCACAGCAGGCTTCCCTGTGACAACTCTCAAATGACTCATCTGTCAAACCTAAAAGAGGTGTCATTCTAGCCACCTAAAGATGTGAGGTGGGTTCTGAAAGACCTTTTATGCCCTTTCTAGGACATGTCAGTCAAAAGTGACCACTCACTTGGAAGTTAACTAGAATGTTCCACACGTTCACCCTGTGAACCTAATGTTGCAAGCTGGCACACCTGGCCATTGGTGCCCTGTTGCTTCAGGTCACTAAAGTAGCTCCTTTCCAAAACAAAAGGAGGAAGACAGAAAACATGCCCCCAACACATTTCTTTATTCAGATCCTGATCTGCCATAAAGCCTACAATTGTCTGGGCTCCCAGGCCACCTACCCTGCAACCCTGGATACTGCGCCAGGATATCATATGAAGCTGCCACTCTTTTAGCAAGCCCTCACTAGCCAGACTCCAGTGGACAGCTGTAAGCTAATGAGTTGTGTCCTCTGCCAAGGAAAGGCCCCATCACATGGCTCTGGGATCGGGTCTGAGCACCAGTGACCACTTTCCACAGATCCATTTACCCAGGTTCCAGCAGCCTGCCTGGTGTCTGTATCAACCCAGAGTTTATTTGCTCTGACAATTATGGCCTTCATGTGGAAAGTTTCTCAGCTAATAGGGTTGATGAGATGATGTCAAGGCTGATGAGTATGTTAACTTTCTTTTCCTGGAGGATGACAGCAAAGGCAGGAGTAACTGGACAGCAAGGTCAGATTTTTTGCCATCATTTGTCTTAACTGTTTTACAATCACATACTACTTTTCATTCCCCAAATGAATGTATTTGATGTTATCCAACAGTAATATCTATGAGATATCACAAACAGAAGACAGCATTATTCTTATTCAGCACTTGGTGAAATAGAGGACAAGAGAGGAGAAAACTCAAGTTAAAGTTTACATAACATATGAGACTTATAATTCATGTCTTTTAGTACCTGGTTCACCACTAAGAGTCAAAAGACCCGTGAACAGCCCCAGTTCTAGAGGTGCAATCCAGCCCCAGCTCTATAGATGCAATCCAGCAATGATGAACGTCCCTAAAACCTTCTCTGTTGGGGTCAAGTATGCTAACTACATCCTTCTAGTTTGAAGGCCTGTAAATGAACAATATCAGATGTCACCAACTGTTAGAATGGTTAAGAGCCTGGACAAGTCCATCTATCCAATATATTTCTTGGTTTACGTTTTACACTAGAAACTGGAGTGTCTGAAGGACAGCTCACCCATTCCTAAACAGAATCAAACTGACTTTGTAGGACAATTCTCTATTAATTGGTTGTAAGTCAAATGCTACTTACCGCAAAATGTAAATAAAAGCCATTAACCTGAAAAGTCTTATTAATTTTTTAAATAACATGACTTATTTTATTCATGGAAAAGTTAACTAGCATCATTAAATGCAAAAGCATGTGGTTGGACATTCACATTTTAGCCGAAGAAAGAGAAGCCTTTTTACCAGGATGTTTGTGTGTCTCTGGCTATGCAGGTGATCTGTTAATAAAGATCGGAAGACAGACGTTGTTTCTAAACTTCAAGAACCAGATTAACAGGACACAAAGCCCAGACAGCCTTTTTCTTGCACATAGTATAAGCAAAGTAGAAGACAGTTCAAAAGGAAACAACGATGGAGACTAACTTCAGGGAAACTTTTGCAAACATATGCATTCAAACTGTACCTTCACCATGTGAAGCAAACTGTTGTTCAACTTTAAAAAGTTTAAACTGCCATAGCTGACCCAAACCATTATTCTAAGGTAACTCTGCCGTAAAACGTCCCAAAAGTAGGACTCAAAGTTGAAAGCTTTCATCTTGTAGTTAAAAAGCTGGAAATTATAACTGGCAACCTGTGCAATTACGTATTGAATATTCAACTAATATCTCAAAATGTAAGAAGTGAAATTCCAACTACTATTCAAGTGGCAGTAATTTCAATAAACGAAACCAGTTATTACATCAAAAGTCTCAAAACCACATGGACCATCAAAGGCCTGATAGTCTGAAATGGTATACATAAGGAGAGCTCGTTCAAATTGCTCCTTGCTCCAGGACTCAAATCCACCAAAATGGAAACTTACTTAAAGGACCAATGAGGTTCTCTTGAGGACTCTGGTGCCAAAAGGAGACTGGTGGAAATGATGCCAAGATCAAAGGCAAGGCCAGGAGCCCTGTCCTCAATGGTAGGTAGAGTGGGCCATCCTCCTTCCCTCCCTCCTCTCATATCCAGTGCTTGCTGGAAACAGAAGTGTCCCTTCTCAACCATGAGTAGTAATGAGCAAATGCTTGGCATGAGGGGATCTAGCTCAGTGCCATGTAGAACTTATACCCAGTCCTCCTTGGTGCTGCTTCTCTCAGCTCACAGGAAACCAATGGGCTGCCACTGGAATTTAATCTTTGAGTAACTGAGCTGACTACCAAATCCTTCCCTAAAGTCCTCTCCAGGTAATCCATTGATCTCCAGAACAGACATGTTGAAATGAACAACAGCACATTCAACCAACAACAAAAAGTACCACCAAACTCAGAAAGCGTTTCAAAGGACCAACACAGAGGATGCTGGCCAACTTCCAACATTCTACCTATGCAGCCAGTGGTTTCTGAATCCAGGAACCCACAAAGACACTCACCTCATAGCCCAGCCAGGCGGCCCTCTGCAGGAGAGTCTCTCCAGCACCCTTATTGACAATAAGTCTCCGTGCTTCCGGTGGCATAGGTGGAATAAGGGGCAAAGGGGAGGTCTCTGAAGGGGAGCCTGAATGTGACAGCTGCAAGGACTCAGAAGCTGGCAGCAACTGTTGCAAATGGTTGAAGGTCTTTCGGTCCTGCTTGGCTGGTGACAGATCATAGTGGGAACTGGGCTCCAGCTGCTTTCTGAACCTCAGGATGGTCCCCTATCACAAAACCAGGCAGGGCACACATTTTAAGGCTGGCTTCCAACACCACCTCTTCTCTTCCCTGACTGGAACGAGGCACTTTTTCCTTTTCCTTTGTTTAGGGGAGATTGGTTGGGGGTCAGGGAGTGGGCAGGGAGGCAGGGAGGTAGTGTCACAGACGGTTGGGAGAAGAGGGTACATTCTTACTAGCTTGAAAATTCACCAACACTTAGGAGACACGCCCCCTATAAAGAGGAATTGCTCTTGGGGAGGAATCCAGGAAAAGGAAAGCTTTCTTCTCAAGAAGCAGGAAGCAGTTGGGGAAGCAGGGATGGGTGGAGCACCTATACAAGCCTGACTCAGGAGGGGAGTGTCAAAAGGTACCTTGCCATTAGCATTCTCCACATAGTAGTTCCCTGTCAGTGATAAACCCTGCCCCGGCTTCTGAGGGATCAAGTGCTTGGTTTTGCACATTCTCTTTCCAGATGGTTTCTCACTATTGTTGCTGGTATATTTCTGCAGCAGGGAGGCAGCCTGGTAATCCTCTCTGTCTGTGCACAGCACATCTGTCTTCTGGGTTTCTTTAATGTTCTGCCATTTGGAACGTAAGCACAAGGCTGGGGTGCAGCTTTGGTGAGTCTGATTTTTGCTGTTTGCATTGGTGGATGAACGGCTCTGCATGGGCAGAGACCCAGAAAATACAGAACAGCCTAAATGGGGTGGGAGAATGGGGAGGAAAAAGCAGGCGTTACACAGCTGTAGCTGGTACAGACAGAAAAGCCCACTGTTAACACTAATCACTGGGGCAGATTCAGGTTTTTTTAAATTTAATTTTTAATTTAATGAGAAAGATTGGCTCTGAGCTAATATGTGTGACAATCTTCCTCTGTTTTCTACGTGGGACATTGCTACAGTGTGGTTTGACAAACTATAGATAGGTCTCCACCTGGGATCTGAACCTGAGAACCCTGGGCTGCCAAAGTGGAGTGTGAGAACTTAACCACTATGCCACTGGGCTGACCCCACAGATTCAGTTCTTAAAGATAGACCAATTATGTTTCAAAGCACTAATATTTCAATTACACCACATTCAAACAGCAAATAGGTTAACCCATTAAATGCCAAGTGGCAAGCTTCTTCAAAGGGCCCCAGAGAAGAAGGCACAAGTCAGCCCTTCCTGCTCTCCCTCCTCCACCCACTGGGCCTGAGTGCTGGACCTTCCCAAGAATGGCAAGCCAGGGTGCTCAGGACCAACTAACTGGACACAGCCTGAGACTGAAGTGAGGGCAGTGACAAGCCCCTGGGGTCACTCAGATGTCCCTTCCTGCCCAGCAGAGGGCTAAGCGAGGAGCAGCTTAGGAAGCTAAGCTCCTTCCTCTCAGTTGCGCTTCCCACTTTACATTCCTGGGAAAGTGAGAAGGCTGGAAGGAAATCATGAAAGCACTCCCCGCCTGCCATATCTTAGTCAACAGCTATGGCTCTCAGGTCCGTAGACGGGCCCTTTCTCACAAAGGATGGGTGAGGCAGCCTCGAGGAGTGGGGCAGGGAGGGCTGGTCTCTACATACCTTGTTTATTGTCACTGGATTTGAGGGACTCTTCCAACCACCTTCTGTTGCCTCTAGCATCTGTTCCTTTCCTGCAGTGTTTTTCTTCAGAGATGTTATTGACCTGGGTAACAGCCCTAGGCTGAATTGCCTGGGTCACTTCCTTCCTCCCATGCCAGCCAGGTTTGTTCTCTGACACCTGCTGCTCCCACTGTTCTCTAAGTTGCAGCAAGTGGCATTGTTTTTTTGGATGAAGCCCTGTTAATTCAATGCACACATTCACGTTGGTCAGCTTACTATAACATGGTTCTTCTAAGTGGTTAGAGGAATTGTTTGTCATTTCCCTCTCAGGACAGTCATCTAATGCATAAATAAATACAAATTAATCAAAACATCCTTGGGTGGGTCAGGGGGACAGGACAAACCGTCTCATGCATCACTACTGGGAGTGTTAGGGGGGTGTGGTCAGTATCTCTACTTGAGCATGTCACCAAGTCTTAGAGGGGGCCTTTTTGTCTTCGGCCATCTTTGGACTTCAGCTTCTGCATCTGGTTTTCAAGTTCAGGAGGTGTGAGACGCTTTCACCAGGCTCCAGGTTGGTATGCAACCCTGGAGCATATCACCTCTAGGGTGTGAAAATGGAAATCTCCACTGTTCCACCCAATGACTTCCACTAGGTGCACTAAAGCTAAGGTAGGCAGCATATCTCATTTCCATCCACCTCTGGCTACCTGCACAGGCCACTGAGCAGCATCCCAAACTGACTGAGCTCACCTTTGGGGACCTGTTTTCGCTTGGTTTTCAGCAGAGGGTCCTCTAGCAGGTCTTCCATAGTGATGTCAGTGGGCTTGCGGTCACCTGAGACTTTGCACTTCCTTTCCAGACAGAGGGTGGGGCTATACAGCATATCAGCAGTTGCCTGGTCAGAGGGTAACTCACTCACAGGTTGCTTGTCCATGAAGTACTTCTCCATGGGAAGATCATTGTCCTCTGGGGCTTCAAGGGGATAGTGGCTGCTTCCAGCACTATCCATATCTGGGGGAGGGGAGACAATAATACAGAAATGAAGACCCATAGGTCACCACAACAAGGCAGGATATGGGGAGCAGTCAGGCTCTCCATGCCTAAAGTAATACGCTATCAACAGACCCTTCTTTGTGCCTTAGACATTGGAAATACAAAATCTTCAGAAACAGTACTTCCAAAAAGAAGAGCAGTTGAAGACAACCTGTAAATAAAGCAGAAAGCAGGATGTTATATTAGAAGTTGTCAAAACACAAATGCCCTATCTTTTACACTGCACAGATGTATAACTTTATCTTTCATAGTTTGGGCCATAAGGGAACCAAGAAAGGAGATGAGAAGAAAGATGAGGCATCAATACTCTCTCTTTTAAGTATATATAGCCGTTTTCTTTTAGCAGCAAGATCCAACCAAGTTAGGCTGACCTAAATATCTCTAAGGATACATTTGCTGAGGTCATTATTTCCGAATAAACAGAAGACTGATATAATAAAGAGACCAAATATCATCTACAGAAGAGAAGACACCAATAATCACTTGGGTCAAAAGAGGAAATGATGAAGAAAGAGGGACAGAAAACAGAAAGTTGAAAGAAAACCCAGGTCCTTCATGGACAAAAGTGATGGTCTCTCCTATAAGACTCTAGGCCAACAGATAGGCCACTGCTTCCATTGCAGGATGAGCAGAGAAAAGAAGGGAACCAACCGCACTGCAAAGAGGAGCCTAGGAAAACCAAAGAAAAGCTTTCTTAGCAAACGGACAACATTCAGAAGCAAATTCAAAAGATCAATCTAATCTACTGCAAGGCTTTCTCTGTCCTCTTTTAACACACATTTGAGGAAAAAGCAACACCAAGGGGCTGCTCCCATTTCCTTCCAGAAGGAAGGCCCTTGAGATTCTGGCACCTTAGTGACACCATGTACATACATGGGGACCCCAGTCACTCAAACTGGCATTCTTTCTTCATATCTTCCTTCAGGTGCAAGAATCTAAAGGGCATTCCAAAGGCAAGATTCCACCCTGTTCATTGTCAGGTGTGTCTTTTCACACCTGGCTTAAACCAGGTGGAAAGAAGGCAGAATTAGCTGAGTGATGTCACAATGCCTTCCAGATCCACAACAAAACAGTTGTTTAACCAAGATAGGACCCTGCTTTATCTGCCTTGCCACCTCCCTTAGGGTCATACTAAGAGTCTCTCAGTCCCAAGTGTTTCAGATTCCACATCCACATTTTACATTTCAACCAGGGCTCATGAAGTCACCTGTTACCTCTAATAGTCCCACCCCTTCATAAAGATACATCTTTCTCAGGGAGATGGTTTTTTAAGTGGTCAGTTTGAAAGTGGAAAGTAAAAATAGGGTGAAGTTTTCACGCTCACTGCCAAGAAAATAAACAGAAACCTCATTAAATTGGAGACAGGAGGCTGTTGACCTTTCTCTAAGCTCAGTCCATATAAGCTGGAAGAGATGATGTTTTCAGGGACACAGAGCCCTTCCTGGATCGGACCAGTGAGACCCATGCTCAGTGCTGCCAGCCTACCAATCCAGTGGGCTACAGTCACATCCACCCTTGCAGAAGAAAAACACGGGTGTCACTTAGGACATCCCTTCAAAGTAGAAAGACCCGTTTTGAAGGAATCCACCAACTAGTTTAATATGACAACAGCTTCATATTAGCACAGAAAAGGTTAATGATAAACTAAAAATAAAATCTTCACAGGGCTTGCATTTTCCCATTACATAACCCTTTCTTATGGCACTGTGCTGCTGCTTGCTTTCTTCACATCTCTACTCAACTAATACTCTAAAGTACAGAAAATGTTGATCTCTTAGACTTAAGGACCATATATTAAGTCGTCTATTAACTCTGGAAATTTCATCTTCTTGGTGAGAATTTTTTTGTTGCAACTAAGAAGACACCATCTTCAATACTCTTTGCACTACCATCATTAGGTATAGAATTCATATTAATCCTCCCCATGCCTGTTGGAATTGAGAGGGGTGTTTCCTGGACAAAGACAGGCATGATTTAGTATAGCAAGAAATAATCTTCCATGGGACAAGTGGAACATAGCACTTTAGCTGTCTCATTTCTAAATCAATAAACAGTCCATGGTCAAACTGTGACTGCATTGTTTTCATTCCTCTCCCTGGTATCTGAAGACAGTCTATGTTTCATATTTTATTGGAAAGATAAACCCTAATGGTCTACTTGAAGGCTGAAAATTTATCCAGGTGGGAGAACTGACAAAGATAAAGAGAGAATCTAGAAAGTAGTAAGAGAAAAGCAACATCATTACATACAAGGGAGCTTCCATAAAATTATTAGCAGATTCCTTAGTAGAAATCTTGCAGGCAAGAAGGCAGTGGATTGTAAATTTAAAGTGCGGAAGAAAGTAATTGTTAACCAAGAATACCACATCTGGCAAAACAGTCTTTCAAAATTGAAGGAGAAACTAAGACTTTGCTCAGAATAAAAAAAAAGCTGAAGGAATTCATAACCACGAGACCTCCCCCATAAAAAATACTAATGGGAGTCTGTTGAAATACAAAGATGCTTTACAGCATCACAAAGCCATATGAATTATAGGGTTCTCTAGTAAAGATAAATACATAGATAAATAGAGGATCCTTGTATTATCATAATTCAGGCACATAAATCCATTTTGAAGTCTTCTTTAGAATTTTAAAACAAAAGAATAGGGGCTGGCCCCATGGCCAAGTAGTTAAGTTCATGTGCTCTGCTTTGGTGGCCCAAGGTTTCACCAGTTCGGATCCTGGGTGTGGACATGGCACCACTCATCAGGTCATGCTGAGGCAGTGTTCCACATAGCACAACCAGAAGCACTCACAACTAGAATCTACGAGTATGTACTGGGTGGCTTTTGGGAGAAGAAGGAGAAAAAGAAAAAAGATTGGCAGCAAACGTTAGGTCACATGCCAAACTAAAAAAAAAGAAAAAAGATATATCTGTATTAATGGGTACACAATAGATACAGATGTAATTTTTGACACCTATACAGGGAGAGTAGACATGGACATTAGAATTTTTGCAAGCCACTTAAGTTATCAGTTTTAAAATAGATTGTTACAACTTAAAGATGTTTTATGTTATCCACACGATAACCAGAAAAAATATCTACAGCACATACAAAAACAAAGGAAAAGAGGTTCCAAGAATGTTACAACAAAGTCAACAAAACACAAAGTAAGACAGTAAGAGAGGAAATCAGGGATAAAAATACTCAGGACACACAGAAAACACCAAAATGGTACTAGTAAGTCCTTCTCTAACACTAATTACTTTAAATGTAAATTACTTAAATTCTCCAATCAAAAGAAATTGATTGACTAGATAAAAACATAGGATCTAATTATAGGCTGCCTAAAAGAGACTCACTTTAGAACATATATGGGTGGAAAGTGAAAGGATGAAAAAAGATATTCCATGTAAACAGTAACCAAAACACAGCAGGGCTGACTATACTGATATCAGAAAAAACAGAAATGAAGTCAAAAGCTGTCAAAAGAGACAAAGAAATACAACATGTAATGATAAAAGGAACAATTCACCAGGAAAAAGTAACAATTATAAATATATATGCACCAAACATCAGAACTCCAAAATATTTGAAGCAAACATTGAGAGAAATGAAAGGAGAAACAGACATCAATGCAATAACAGTAAGAGACTTCAACACTCCACTACGATAAAGAACAGAATAACCAGACAGAAGATCAATAATGAAACAGAGAACTTGAACAATCCTTCAGTCAACTGAAGCTGACAGACATATACAGAACACTGCATTCAGCAATAGAAGAATATGCACTCTTCTTATGTGCACATAGAATGTTCCCCAGGATGGACCATACGTTATTCCATAAACCCAGTCTTAATAAATCAAAAAGATGGAAATCACACCAAACATTGTTCCAGGCCAAAACGGAATGAAACTAGAAATCAGCAGCAGAAGGAAAACTTTAAAAATGAACAAATATGTGGAAATTAAACATCATACTCAGAAAAACCAATGAATCAATTAAAATCTCAGAAGGTAAATTTGAAAATACCTGGAAACAAATGAAAACAAAACATACCAAATTTATGAGATGCAGTGGAAACAGCACTAACAGGGAAGTTTATAGCTGTAATGCTTAAATTAAAAAAAGAAAAAATCTCAAGTCAACAACTTAATTTTGTATTTCAAGAAAAGTAACAACTAAACTCAAAGCTAGCATAAGAAAGAATATTATAAAGATTACAGTAGAGATCAATGAAATCAAGAGTAGAAAAATAGGAAAAAATTCAATAAAACTAAGCCTTCAGGTTTTTTGAAAGGACCAACAAAAGTGGCAAACCTTTAGCTAGATTAAGAAAAAATAGAATAGATTCAAATAATTAAAATCAAATGAAAAGACAGACTACATACAACCTACCAAGACTGAACCAAGAAGAAACAGACAATCTGAACAATTTAGAATCAGTAAGGAGATTCAGTAAGGAGACTGATTCAAGAATAAAGATCTCTTTATCTCCTGGTACAGAAAAGTCCAGGGTCATATAGCTTCACTGGATAATTCTACCAAACAAGTGAAAAAGAAGTAACATCAATCCTCCTTAAACTCTACAAAAAAATTGAAGAGAAAAGAAGACTTCCAAATTCATTCTGTTAGTTCAACATTGCCCAGACAGACACATGAGCCAAACACACTACAATAATAACATTTAACGAATACTTAAACCAAAATTTTCAACAAAACATTAGTTAACAATCAATGGCATTTTAAAGTCTTACACTATATTGCAAGTTACATGGGATTTATTCTTGGAATGCAAGGATGGTTTAACATGTGAAACTCAATGTAATACACATTAACAGAATGAAGAAAAAACCACATGATCATCTCAATTGATGCAGAAAACCATGGACAAAATTTAATACCATTTTGTAATGAAAAGTACTCAATAATTTAGAAACAGAACGAAAATACTTCAATATAATAAAGGCAAAATACAAAAAGTCCACAGCTGACATTATATTCAATGGTGAAAGACTGAGAAGTTTTCCCAAAGGAACAAGAAAGACAGAAACAAGACAAAGATGCCCACTCTCTTCACTTCTATTCAACCTAGTACTGGAAGTCAAAGCCAGACAGAATAAGCAAGAAAAAAAAAAATGATAAAATGGGGCCAGCCCAGTGGACTAGCAGTTAAGTTTGCACGCTCTGCTTTGGCAGCCTGGGATTCTCTGGTTCAGACCCCAGGCCAGGACTTAGCATCACTTATCAAGCCATGTTGTGGCAGGCATCCCACATATAAAGTAGAGGAAGATGGGCAGGGATGTTAGCTCAGGGTCAGTCTTTCTCAGCAAAAAGAGGAGGACTTGCAGGGGATGTTAGCTCAGAGCTAATCTTCCTCAAAAAAAAAAAAAAAGAAAGAGATAAAATGGATCCAAATTGGAAATTACTAAGTAGAACTATTCTATTCACAGAAGACACGATCTTATATGTACAAAACCCCAAAGATTTCACACACAAAAATCCTGTTAAAACTAATAAATGAATTTAGCAAAGTTGAGAATACAAAATCAACACACAAATATCATTTGCATTTTCAGTACACTACTAATAAACAATCTGAAAAGGAAATAAACAAACAAATTCTATAACAAGAGCATTAAAAAGAATAAAACACCTAGTTAGAAACAAACTTAACCAAGGAGGCAAATGTCTTGTACACCGAAACTAGAAAACGTTGTGATAGAAATTAAAGAAGATATAAAAAAATGCAAAGCTATCCTCTATTCTTGAATTGAAAGATTTAATATGTTAACATGTCAATACTACCCAAAATGATCTACAGATTCAACAAATTCTCTGTCAAAATCCCAATGGCATTTTTTACAAAAATAGGAAAAAAACCCTAAAATTACATGACTTTCAAGGGACTCCAAACAGCCAAAACAACCTTGAAAAAGAACAAAGGTGGAGGTCTCATACTTTGTGAATTCAAACATATTACAAAGTTATAGTAATCAAAATAGTGTGGACTGGTACATAAAGATAGACACGGAATAGAATAGAAAGCCTTAATAAATCTTCTTCGATATAATCAAATGATCTTCCATAAGGGCGTCAAGACCAAACCCTGGGGACAGAACAGTCTCTTTAACAAATAGTGTTGGGAAAAGTGGAATACACATGCAAAAGAATGAAGTTGGACCCTTATATTATTCCATATTCAAAAATTAAATCAAATGGATGAAAGAACTAAACATTAAGTTACAAAACAGTAAGATTCCTGGAAGTAAATGTGGGCAAGCTTCACAAAATTAGAGTTGGCAATGATTTCCTCAATATGACATCAAAATTACAACTAAAAAAAGCCAAGATAGACAAATAGGACTAAATCAAATGAAAAACTTCTGTGCATCAAAGGACACAGCTGACAGAGTGACAAGAAAATCTATGGAATGGGAGAAAATATTTGGATATTATATATGATAAGGGGTTAATATCCAGAATATATAAAGAATTTCTACATCTCACAGTAAAAAAAGACCCCAATTTTAAAAAAATGGGCAAACGAATAGTCATTTTTCCAAAATGATATACAAGTGGCCAAATATATGAAAAGATGCTTAATATCACTAATCATTAGGGAAATGCAAATCAAAACTACAATCAGCTATGTCTTCACATCCACTAGAATGGCCACTTTAAAAAAAACAGAAAATTACAAGTGTTGGTGTGGATGTGGAGTAATTGGAATCCTGTGCACTGTAGTTGGAAAATGATGTAAAATGATGCAGTGACTAGGGAAAACAGTATGGAGGTTCCTCAAAAAATTAAACAAAATATCATTTGATCTAGCAATTCTGCCTTCAGGTAAACCACAAAAGAACTGAAAGCAAGAATTTGAACAGATATCTGTACAGCAACATCCACAGCATCATTACTCACAAAAGGTGCAAACAAGTGAAATGTCCCTTAACGGATGAAGGGATGTGTGAAATATGGTATGTATATAGAATGAAATATTATTCAAACTTAAAAAGTAAGGAAATTCTCACATACACTGCAATACTGATGAATCTTGAAGATATTATACTAAGTGAAATAATCCAGTCACGAATGAATAAATGCTGTATAATTCCACATACATGAGGTACCTAAAGTAATCAAATTCACAGACAGGAAGCAGAATGGTAGTTGTCATGGGAGGATGTGAAGTTATCATGTAATAGGTACAGCCTTTCTCTTGGGTAAAATGAAAGTTCTAAAGATGAACAGTGGTGATGGTTGGTTGCAATAACGTAAAGGTATCTAATGCCACAGAAGCATACACTTGATATGATTAAAATGGTAAACGTTATGTTATGTATAATTGACCCTGGTAAAAAACAAAAATATATCAAGGAGAGGATGTAGAGAAACTAGAGCCCTCCTATTGCTGGTGAAAATGTAAAATGGTGTAGCCACTGTGGAAAATAGGCTAAGAGTTCCAAAATGTTAAATATTGAATTATCATATGATCCAACAATTCCACTCCTATGGATAAAAGGAAAAGAACTGAAATCATGTGTTCAAACAAATACTTGTACACTAATGTTTATTAGCAGCATTATTCAAAATAGGAAACAAGCCAAAAGTCCATTTGGGTGAAATAAACAGAATACAGCATATCCATACAACAGAATATAACTGAGCCATAAAAAGAAGTGAAGTACTGATAAATGCTGCAATATGGATGAGACCTTGAAAACATTATGCCTTGTAAAAACAACAAAAAAGCCAGTCACAAAAGAACACATAAATTATTCCACTTATAGACTGGAATTAATTCTCATTCATAAGCATAAAACAGAAATTAAGAACCAAGTGCACCAAAAGGCGACTTTAAGGGCTAAGTCTCTTAAAGAGCCACAATACTTGTATGAACCCAGTTTTATGTCAGACCTATAAATCACAGGCTGGTAGCCAGGTGGAGATCTTTCTCCCCGATGCTTTCTGGGTCCTCTCTGTGAGAAGGTGAGGTAGGGTTCAACATTCACTCTGCTCAGTAGCACAGGAGGAAGAAACTAGCTCTCTCTCCCAATGCTTAAACCAGACAGGTACACCCGTCTTCACTCATGTCACACACGGAGACACTCACTGTTAACTTGGCTGTGAAGTTCCCACACAGGAAGTTGGTGAAAAATATCCTTTTCTTAAGGGTCTAAACTGTTGTTGTTTTTTTAAATCCCATGTTAAGTGCTAAGTAAGACATTAAGTAAAGAATCAAATAAGGAAAGAGAGAAGCCTTCTTTCTAGGTAATTCATACAGAATGCAGACTCAGGAAGGCCTAATGTAACCACTGCACTTAACGATCTACAGATGTTCAGGAGGGAATGAATATAACTAATCTAAATCCAAAGGAGAGGAGAAATGTAACTTCTCTAACTGGGGGTGGTAAAAGTCCTAAAACAGAACAACATGCAACGCAATCCAAGGCACAGCAAACATTATCCCACTCTCCCTCATTTTTTCTTTCCCAGTTTTTTACGGACATATTTAAAAATGTATGTTGCCAGATCTCAGGGATTCACAGGCAGGCATGCACTGATTCTCCTTGTGGGAACAGTGTGGTGTAGAAAGTACAATTGTCAGATGAGGTCTGAGGAGAAATCATTTCCAGGGCTATCAGGTGTATAATTTTCATACACTTGGTTAAAAAAGAGTCAGTGGCTGGTAAGCTGACCCACCTAAACCCTAGATTAGACTAAGTACTAAACCTGAGCAGTTTTGCCTGGGAAGATGAAATCACTAGTCAGGACAGAAGCCTTAAGCAGCCCAGACTGATGGGTTCTGACCTTCTGGAACACCAGGAGTAGGCAAAGGTCACCCATACATACATATTTTGAAGGCAAGACTGGCAAGGGAGAAGGACCAAGACTAACTCTCCCCCATTCCTTACTTTTATACCCATCATCTCTAACCACATAACAATCTAGCTTGCTACATGAGTGATGGGTAAAGACAAAATGCTTTTTATTAACAGGATTAAGATGGCATTTTTGTCCTCATGCAGGTTTTTAATTGCTCTTTTAAGCTTTATTAATCTCTTTTCACTGTGCTTATGTCCATACCTTGCTTTTAAATGCAATAAGCAGGGGAGCCTTTAATGCTTAGGACAAATGGCCCTCAGAAATTGCCTGCTGAGAAACACAATCTCCTGCATTTTTTACACACGGGATCAGAACCTAAGTATGAAATAATTGATTTGGACATCATCAGGGGAAATTTCCTTTCTCCTGCCTCACACATACAGTTTGCAGAAGTTTCACTGTTTCCTAAGTCAATACATTTCCTGTGTTAGTAGTAAAATACCCAAATGTGTGCTTTTATATTTTGAAACACGAAACAGAGGTGCAGAAAGAGCAAAGCGCCAAAGATAACAGGGGACAAGAGAGAAAGTATGAGTGGAAGTAGTGGGAGGCACTTGACAAAGCTTAATCCAGAAGCCTAGCTATCCTGCAGTTCTTTGTCCTAACTAGGCCTTTTGTCTTCCAGCATGTGCCACCAGCCCTCTAACACAGACAACAGCATTAGTTAATATCCACATGTACATACCTACCATACATAGAAATCAGGAATGAAGCTGGAGAAAGAGAAGGAGCCTGAGACAAGGTAGAAATGTGCAGAGAGTGTCAGTTGTAATAGGCTTCTAAGGAAGAAATCTCCCTAGGAAGATAAAAGTTTCTTTTTTCAGATAGAGCTTTCAACAGATTAGCCATAGCACTCCCAAAAAGACTGGGTGTTGAGAAAGGTTTTGTGGGGACTCATAGGCTTTTTTTCCATCTTCCACATATACAAATTATGTTGTGGGAAAGTCGTCACTAATGCTAGGCAAAACACAAACCCCATTCTAACAAAAGAAAGACATTCTCAGTTGCCCAATATAGAAGGTGAAGGGAGGGCTGGCTCCATGGCCGAGTGCTTAAGTTTGTGTGCTCCACTTTGGTGGCCCCAGGGTTTAGCTGGTTTGGATCCAGAGTGCGGACATGGCATGGCTCATCAGGCCATGCTGAGGTGATGTACCACATAGCACAACCAGAAGGACCCACAACTAGAATGTATAACTATGTACTGGGGAGCTTTGGGGAGAAAGAAAAGAAAAAAAAAGATTGCCAACAGATGTTAGCTCAGGTACTAATCTTTAAAAACAAAAAAAAAAACATGAAGGAACACAGGCAAAAAAGGAAAACAGTCCATTGTTGGATCCTGCTGTGGACTATGTACACATAAGCATTTATAATTTTTAGCTACTCCACAAGTTTTTTGTCAACTGCTTAAATGTAGAAGTCTGTTGAGCAAACATCAGTGCCATTGCCAGCCATAATTTCAATGCAACAAACTAAAGATTTTAACCCTTCAAGTGGAAAGAGAAGATGAGTGAAGAGAAAGGAAGAAGCATCAAGGACGCTGTTGGCGCCAGGATATTTTCCACTGCCTCCACTTCCTCTGCAAAGATTCTTTTTTTTTTTTTTTTTTTTTGAGGAAATTAGCCCTGGGCTAACATCTGCCACCAATTGTCTTCTTTTTTCTGAGGAAGATTGGCCCTTAGCTAACATCTGTGTGCATCTTCCTCTATTTTATATGAGGTACGTCTGCCACAGCATGGCTTGACAAGCAGTGCCTAGGTTCACACCCAGGATCTGAACTGGCAAACCCAAGGCCGCCAAAGTGGAACATGGGAACTTAACCACTACACCACCAAACTGGCCCGACTCTGCAAAGATTCTGTTGAACGACCTGATCCCAGTGAACCACCCATTAAAGGTTTGCATGTCACGATCTTTAAGTGCTACCAACAAAATGGAAAGCAGATCCACTAAACCACCCCCGACACAAATGAAAGTCACCTGTTTCTCCATACAAGCAGGGATGTGACCATTCCCAGGGTGGGAGAGGCTTAGAAAGGACATCATTCCCAGGTACAGCATTCTGCATAATTTCAAAGTGTACCAGATAGAATACTTCAAGGTTGACTTCTAGTTCCCTGGTAGGGACTGGGGCAAAAGTGTCACCAAGGGAGATTGCTAAGTTGCCCCTCCACATGCTCTTGCCACCATCACCACCAGACTGGCCCCAACCATGACCCCAAGTTTTACAACCATATTAGATTTAGAAGGGGAGAAAGAGGAAAGAAAGAAGATAAAGTTGGAAATTAGGAGCAGCCAGGTAGAGGCAATGAAACTGGTACTCCCTGGAGGCAAGACAGAGAGGGAGAAGAGCCACCCTTCCCTCAGTGCCAGGCCAGGTTTCCCCCATATCTACTTATACCCCAACTGGCATCCAAGGTCTATGTTTCTTTTTACAAAGCACCCACCTAGCTTCTCTCTGCCAGAATCTCTGACGAAAAGAAACTTTAGTTGGATGGCGACCCAAGGCCATATGCATAATAGCACTAAATTCTGATGTAACCATAGCCTTCTGGTCAATACCACCAAGTCCAAAAAAATGGAATGGGTACTCCAGACTCCTCTGTGCCATCATGCTGGGCTCCTTTTCAACCAGACTGGAGTGTTGCTCCTTGGGGATGCCCTGCTAGAGAGATGTGAGAAAATGTACTAAAATGTGGGGAGAAGACAGTGCAGGACCCTTGGAAGTTCTAGGTGAAAGGTACTAGGCTTGACCAAGAGAGCTGCTGCCAAACTGCGGCTGCCCAGTGGCACTCCCACCCAAAAGTAAAGCCTTGGACTGAAGCCCTCCAAGCTCACCTACCACTGAGGGACATTCCTTCTTTCTGTTCTGACCTCTCCAGGTCACTGCATTGTTTCCCTTCATTTCTTTCATGTTGTACCACATGTCAGAAATTCAGGGAAACATATATGTATTTGACATTGGAGGCATTTGGAAGTTGAGGTCTTCCAATAGGCAAAGTCCCAGCACAGGAAATATATACCAAAGATGATGAATCGGGCATATTTCAGCCCTCCCAAACATACACATAACCTTGAGTCTGGTCCTTACAGAGTTAGTTCCCCACTTGAAGTCTACCAGGGAGGAGGCTGGAGAGAAGGAACAGTCAGATCCAGAGTAGGCACATCCAGAATACCAGCGTGGTACTTCATTCTGAGGTCCAGTTGAAGAACTTCGGTCTCCACCAGGGCTTTGCAGGAATAACACACAGTTAATGTGCCCCTTCACCCAACAAAAAGGAACAATCTGGATTCACCGCAAGGCTAATAACAACCGCTATTATTAGTATACACAGGAAACACATAGGAACATTTTATCCAAGAGTTCTACAATCTGCACACAGGTTCCTAGTAGACTGTGTGGAGTGTGGGAGTCCAGGGAAGGGTGGTGATAAGGTCCAGAGGATGAAACGTACAGCCATTTTCTTTACAAAAAATAGGAACCCTATGTATGCTGTTCAGTCCCGGAACTCAGAACATGTAAAACAAAGCTGTAAAACAAGTACAGTATACTGAGGGCCCATGAATTTCTGTGGCTGTTCAGAGCTTAATTTCCTCCTTACTCCATGGGACTAGACACAAAACAAGGTTAAAACGCCTCAAACAGCACCAAGTAGATGTAAGTAAGATAGCAGTAAAGGATCCCCTGCCTTACAGCATGATAAAAAACTGACTAATATATTGCATATCATTAAGGTAAAATTATTTTTCTCTAATTTGCTTTTGCTTGGGGGGAAAAAGCCAATCCAAGTTCCTTCTCACAAGCATGAGTCTAATTCCAGAAATACAGCACAGGTGGAAACAGGAAAAGATTGCCATTGTTTTGGAGCTGCAAGTTTGTTTATCTTTCTGCCTTTTTGCAACCAACATTTGTACACAAAATGACACTGGTCATAAAAAGAGACCAATTTACGTAACACCATTTATATGATATCAGTGTTCATACAGCACTCCAGAAGCATCTCCTAGCTCCCCACTAGAGTGGCTGATCAGATGTGGACATCCACATTACAACTCAGGGAGGCTAGATCTGAGGAGTGGGTTGAGTGATGAGATCTGCAAGCCTTCTGTAGGCTGTTAACCCAGGAGTTAAAGTCATTTAGAAGAGAAGGATATAGAATTAAGTCATCTCTAAATGACCCTCTAAACCCAGGTGCCAGGACTGTGAAGGCTTTGGGGTGAATTTTTATACCCATCTTGCCTGGAACAGCCCAGGGACCAGCTCAAGTTCCTTGCCATCCTGAGCTTGCCTGCTTTGGCTAGTTGAGCATTTCAAGAATTGAGTGGGAAAGTACTCCCACCAATTGCTCTCCCTCTCACCCATCTGCCTCCCTGCAGCATCTGCTAGGGATACGATAAAGTCAGAGAAGGCTTGTGGCAATGGGCATCTAGCTTAAAAAGTCACTCAGTAGGTGGTGCAGTGGTATAGCAGGCTGATCTCAGAACTACACCTTTGCATCCTGCAACTGAAGGTAAATGTGCTCTTGAGACTGGGAAGGCTTAGAAGAGATGTGGGTAATCAAAAGCCAACCAGTACCCTTTCCCTTCAAATACACTTGCTTTCAATCCTGAAGCTACACATTTGGGTTTCAAATCTGGGAAACAGTGCTGAGGGCACAGAACACAGCGTTCACCTGTCTCTAACTTGTCTGAATACCGGGGCCATTTCAGAAGGGAACAACCACCTTTGGAGCCTCTTCAATTTCCAGAGATCTTCAGCTGATAACAAATTCCAACAGACTTACTTAAGGCTGAAAATGATGTTCTTAAATCTTAAAAACTCTGTCATAAGCAGCTGAGAACCCAGATCCATGGATCCTGGCCAAACTCCCCTTGACAGTGACACTCACACCCTGTGGTCTACATGTCTGCCTAAGCAATAACATACTAACCATCCCACAACTCTACCCCAATCCTAGAAAGCCACAAAGATATGTTTTGGGGGAAGGGGCTCAGGTGAGCTTTCTCTCATCAGAGGACTTTCAGGTCAGAAAATGGCAGCCACCTCTGCAGCTCCTCCACAGTCCTGTATATGAGTGCTTTGATTAAGAGCCCAGGAGAGGAGACAGAGCACTACTTGTGCACCAACTGTTAATATTATCAACAACTAATACATTATTTGCACTCACCATAAACAGCCTTCACATCCCCGGCTTATGACATACAATACGTACAGATTAACATAATACCATTAGAAATCAAACCATAACGGCAGTCCCACCTACCCCAGCCCAGCAACTAGCAGGTTGCTCCTGAACAAAAGACTCATTTCCCCTACCAAGTCTCCAGCCAAGGCTAGTCAAGAAAGTAGTTCAGTGCTGTCTGCCAAAGAAAAAGGGCACCACCATTTCACATAGATATCCATGGGTTTATCAGTCCTCCCCTAGAGATTTCTTCCTTCGGTGTTTTAGGGAGCAACTTTCTCCCAGCCTATTTTCTGAGATGGGAATAAAGGTTGTTCAGACTCCCAAGGTTGACTTCTAAACTCAGCAAAGTAGGAGAGGGCTTACCCTAGCCATGCTGGGGTGGGAAGAGAAAGGACTGCAGCCCTCTATGCCATGTCACAGAACTGAGGCATGTCTGCCCTTTGTAGCTCTGAGCACAATCACTCTTGAAATGGTAAATTGTGCGTCTCACTTAACACTTATTGGTAGCCCTATTAATCAAAATGTCTGCTTAATGATTTTTGGCTAAGATGAGCATTTCCATCATCATCATAATTAGGGCACATTACATGGCTAATTGGTCCTTAAATGATTTTAACTAAATAATTATACAGGGCTCATTTTATGACTT
This sequence comes from Equus quagga, assembly GCF_021613505.1. Taxonomy (NCBI): domain Eukaryota; kingdom Metazoa; phylum Chordata; class Mammalia; order Perissodactyla; family Equidae; genus Equus; species Equus quagga. Next base: position 311,256 of record NW_025793956.1, on the reverse strand, counting down.
AAGAAAGGCATTACTGTTCATTATAAGTTTTCCATTAAAGGTACAGCTTCATTAGGCATAAATACCTAGTCCCTCTCTAATAATAATAAAAGTCTCATAGCCTTTATAGCCGTTGCTCTGTGAATAGTGAGTTTTACCAGGCCAGTTTTCCTCCCACCTTAGCTCACTGTTTTAGAGGTAGTGTATGAACAGGATGTGCCTAACTGCATGATTTCCACAGTGTGTAGACTGGCCTTGGGTGCCCACATAGAGGGTGAAGGAGGGCAGTGTGAGGACAGGGCATTATTTTCAAGTGTCTGTTTTTTCCAGCAACAGAAGCTAAGGGTGGACTTGAACAAGTCAAAGTGTGTTCCAACTTTGGATCTGACTTAAAACTCAGTTCTATATAAATGCAAACTTGAATAGTTCTAATCCCACATCATTTAGGAAATAAATAAAACACAGAAATATTCAAACTATGAAAACCTTAGAGAAGCCTGCCCTCCCATAAACAAGTAACAAGTGCCAAGGTAATTTCAGTTAAACACTCATGAAACCAGCAGCCCCCATCTTATGTATTTATTACTTTATTAACAGCATTTTATACTGCATTTAACAAGCAGAGCCTGCCTGCTTTGCATGAAGAATCTCAGCCCAGTGAGAGGTGGAAAACAGATGGAGGTAGGGAGGAGTGATCTATAAAAGAGATTTGGCACTGGAGAAATCTCTTCAGATGAGTAAGGATAAGTACCATTGGGCATTATTTCTACTGGCCAAAGTAGAAATAGTGGACAAAAGTAATTATTTAGAGGATATACACTCTCCCTTCTCTGATGGCTATAAGGAAAAACGCTGTGCAGATGTAAAGTGTCTTCACGTTTCAGTTTCCATTCCAGAAAATACAATAGAGTCTGTATCATCATATCTGCCCACCAGTTTTTAAAGAATACAGACTCAATTTTTACCTCACACTAGTAACTTTTTAAAAATACAAATCAATAAAGTAGAAACCCCTAGCAGGCTTTATTGAGTAGCATAAGAGTCAGTAGCATAAAACCATAGCATCTAGATGTAATCCTTATCAAACAAACCACACCACATCTCACCTCTGCAATAGGCCATCTCTTCCATCTAGGCCTCTCTTCCAGCTTGGCTGATCCCTTTCCCAAAACTAAAAACAGAAAGACTTGCCAAAGAGCACCTAGTTGCTAGTTTTGGAATCAATTCCTAATTATATGATGATTCCACATAGAAAAAATAAATAAATAGTTTCATATGGAACTCTTTAAAAATAATGCAAAGAATTATAAAAAATGGAAAGAGGCAAATATTCTCAGAGAAGAGCTTAAACTAACCAGTCCAAGGACAATGGCCTTCAGACAGGGAAATTTAGGGGCAGCATGGAATGTAAGAGCAATCTATAGAATTATGACCCATCAATCAAAGTAATTATTTACCATTATGATATGAGCATCATTTTCTTTTCTCATTCTAGATAATTTTTCCCTGTTTTACAAATGAAGAAACTTACTTGAGGCTTCAGGATACAAATAACTTGCCCCCAAACTTATACAGTAAAAAAAATATGTCAAGATCAAACTTAGATCTAGAAGGGGAACAAGGAGCCAATTGCTCTAATTTTTCCATTTGAAATCTCTATTTTTATAGTCTGTCCTTGAAAAAGCTTGGAAGACTTCCTTAGTCCTCTTATCTAAATACAGGGTAGAAGGATATCATTTAAGTACTAATAACTCAGTTCAGAAGAAGACTTACATCCGGTTTTTCTACATCCAGTAATCTTTTGGCCCATTGAAACGTTTTCACAATTTTGCCCTACATCCTACAATCACCCTAAGGTGAAAACCGCTGGTGTGAGGCTAATGTTCCCAAGGCTCCACTTTCCCCTCCTCCAATAACTTAGAATGGGCAGGGGTAGATGGGTCAGCTACTCTCAGATCTCCCTGCTCCTAAGAGCTAGGCTTTGCCACTCTGGATTTGCCACATAAAGGAATAAATTATTTACATACAGCAAAGTCCTTTGCATTCTTAGGGCTTAAGTAAAACCATGGGAGAAGGTGAGGGGTGAGGAGCAGATTAGGGAAAAGTGCCTTGCAAGATGTTGGACTCTACTGGACCCCTGCGTTCCCACAAAAAAGCCAATCCCCAGACAAGGTGGCCTAGTCTTTCTTTTCCCCAACCTTGTGTCCTGGGAATCCAAAACCACTGAAGTCTGGGGTGGCAAAGCTGGACAACCAACATCCCCTCCTCCACTTCATCCCTAATTTCCCAGGCTTCAGGGAAGTACCACACTCAACGCTGCAGACTCCACAGTGGAGGAGCAACCTCAGGTGGCTCAGTAAGGGCAGGGACACTCAGCCACCCTTGCTGCTCCTCTACACGCCAAAGCTCTGGATGTGGGAAATGTCTCCGCAGCGCTACCCAGCGGCAAGGGTGTTGGTGTCGGAAAGGACAGAGGACACGACAGTGCTGGGTCATCACCCCCCTAGCCAGTGGAGCACATGCCTGCAGCCCCGGTGCCCCTGGCTAGAGGTCTCTTTTTTAAACTTTCCAGCCTCCACAATCCAGGCAGAGCTTCCAGCTCCCTACCCACCTCTATTGTTCCAGGCATGCCCTTTCAGTCTCAGGGGAGCTGACCACACACACCTCACACCTCACACTGAAAGAGGTGGTCCATACGCACACACACCACACTCCCACCCCCGCAGCCCGCCCCAGGTGCCTACTTGGGCTTGGATTGCTGCATCTGGGAAGGAACTCCCACAGCCTCCAACAAGGGTCTTGGCCTGCCCGCAACATGCATGCTCTACACACAGACAAGCCCCCTCTCCCAAAGCTGTTACGCTTTGGAGAGGGGAAGAACAGGAAGAGGAAGGGCTGCTTTTAAAAAAAATTAACTTTTAGGATACAATTTTTTGGTATCTTTCGCATACTGTGAGCACTAGGCAGACCAACAGAAATTAGGTTGGGCATAGAGTACCAGCAATGGTGCTGAACTGACCCCTGAGTTCCTATAAATATTCCCTCCCATCACAGTTACTATTATCACAAGGGCAAATATCGCTCTCAAAGTTGTGACTTCTAGAAGCTCTGGGAGCTTTCAACTGCTCTGCCCCTCACATTCTGACCTGATTCATTCACTCCACCAGCAGTTCCCGTTTTGTACCTAAAGAATAAATTTAATATAGCTTATGGTGTTTAATTTTAGCAGGCCTCTTTTATAAGCCAATATGACAATTACCATTTAAATTCTCACCTAGCCCCAGGTCAAGTAAACTGAGCATTGTGCATCTACGTTTTTTAGCTCACAAATTACATTTTATGCCGTCAGGACCTTCTCCCACCTGACTTCCCCACTAGTATGATCACAGGAGATGGTACGTGTGAGTGGCAGTGTTGGCTAGGGAGAAAATAGCTTTAGAAAAATAAAGTGAGGACATACTCATTTCTGGTATTCTCAATGAACTCCTACTCAACAAAAAATCAGATATCCTTCCCCAAGGAACATACTGTGCACAACCAGAAAACTGGCTTGAAGCCAATGGACCACTCAGTTTCCACATGGGTAGCCTGAGAAGGCCAACCACTCCAGGCCAGCTCCTCCTTATGCTGGCCTCCACCACCCACACCTCAGCAAGGTAGCCAGCTTTGCAAACAGCCAGAATCTCACACGCTATAAACAACAGGGGGAAAAGGAGGCCTCAGCCTTCCCGTTTAGGTGTGGGCAAGGTCCCCACCAAGCCCAAACTGTGTGAGCAGGCAGGAAGGAGCATGGTGCAAGGAGAAGGTCGTTTTCTCGCCAAGACCAGCGCTTTGAGCCCCTCAGGTTTTGGGTGTGCCCCGGGACTTAATAAATGGCCTTCTCAGCTCCTTTTGGCCTGGGGTTGGCAGGGGGCCGGGAGAGGGGCAGGGGAAGAAGGGTGCGGCATGGTGGGGAAGTAGGCCTTCAAGTTCCTCTCACAGCCGAGGCTGGTTGGGTCCACCCATCCCAGTACCCTCCAGGAAAGCAGCCAAGTAGCAATGTCCAGGCTTCCAGGCCATGGACAACCATCCTGTCCTTGATAGAGTTGTGGTGACTCTGTGTCCTGCCGGCCTCCCATCAAGCCCACAGGGCCCAGCCCCGCCATGCTTGACCTGGCGCGGGCTCCACCTGAGTGTGGGTTTTCCCAGTAAGATCTGAATTCCTGCAGTGAGCTCAGATAATGGCAGATAGACGCAGTGGGCAAACCAAACCTGAGCAGGAGTTTAAGTGCTCGTCTAGGGCATCAAGGTGCCTGTTCATCCACCCTACAGGGGTCATCCTCCTGTGGTTTTCTCCAGAAAAAAATGAAAGCATCTCACACGAAAGCATAACTACCCCTTATTCCTCTTAGAGTTTGCACTTCTTTCATTTCTGTCCTTCCCTGTCCACTAGGCCCGGCACCATCTGAGGGAAAAGAGCACAAGCAACATTCACTCCCCACTACCCCATAGTGTAAAAACATCCCTTTTTTTCCAACATCATCCATCCACTCAAGGTTAAGAACTCAAAATCTCTTAGAAATCTTACATTACATTTAATACATACCCCAGCCTCAGCTCGAGAGAGAAGAAAATATAATCAGAAGTAAACCTAGCAATTGAAGGCCACTTAGCTAGGAGGCTTTGCCCTTAGTTTCCTGCAGCCAAAGCTGCATTGTTTCACTGTGAATGAATGTGTGAATGTGGTTGGGCAGTCCATGCTTCCCTGCCTGTGTCAGTCTCAGAAGGAAAGCCTTCCCAAGGCATTGAGGACTTTTTGTCATTCAGCTTGTGTTTCTAACCATAGATATTAATTTTTTGTTTCAATTTTTTTTTATTTCCAAGTGACCCTGTTCACATCTTTAAATGGACTTTCTAGAAACATCTTACAAAAATTCTGCCCAGTAAGAATAAATATAGTTAATATTTCCATATTATCTAAAGCACTCTACAGATTCAGTGGAATCTCAAACAGAATCCCAATGACACTTTTCACAGAAATACAACAAAGAATCCTAAAATTTATATGGAATAACAAAAGACCCCAATAGCCAAAGCTATCCTGAGAAAAAGGAAAAAAGCTGGAGGCATCACAATCCTTGACTCCAAAATATATTACAAAGCCAGAGTAATCAAAATAACACAGTATTGCGCCAGGCCTGATGGCCTAGTGATTAAAGTTCCCTGCACTTCATTTGGGTGTATGAGCTCAGGCAATGAAAACAAAAGAAAAAATAAACAGATGGGACTACATCAGACTAAAAAGCTTCTGCAAGGCATAGGAAACCATGAACAAAATGAAAAGACAACTCAGTGACTGGAAGAAAATATTTGCAAATCATATGTCTGACAAGGGGTTAATTTCCAAAATATATAAAGAACTTTAAACTGGTAAACAGCTATTGATGATTAGGTAGCTAGTAACCAAAGTTTTTTTTCCTTTTTGCAATTACTGATTATAGCTTTTCCTTGTTCCCCTGCCCATTGTTAACTGTGCTGTTTAGGCAATACGCTATCTGACTCCCACTAGGTTCCTGTAGATGTTAATTTCCCTGGCGTCTGGGTCACCATGGTAATGGGTAGGTGAGCTGTTCTTAAGGAATTAGGACACCTTGTCCACTTTAGGCCAATTAAGACCACCAACCCATCAAATGGGCCTGTCCAGATGCCTGATAAGTGATCTTTCAATGTCAAGAGGCTAAAAACTCCACCCTCAGATCATGGTAATGCCACCATTTCGTGAACATGGGTTCTATGAAAAGGCATGAAGTCTGATTACACTTGAGCAGATCATCAACTCCCTCACCTCTCCTCACCCCCAATCACCTATCTCCACATTTCAGACTACTTTGACCCCTGACCACATAAATATCCCTGAGTCCCCATTTTGGGGGAGGCAGATTTGAGACTCAATCTCCTGATTCCTCACTTGGCTGCCTTGTGATTAAAACACCCTCTCTGCTGCAATCTAGTCATCTTGGAGTTTGGCTTTCTGGGTGATGGGCAAAAATGAACCTGGCGTAGGAACAAAGTTATACAACTCAATAACAAAAAAACAAACCAATGAAGAAATAGGTAGAGAATGTGAGCAGATATTTTTCTAAGGAAAATATACAGATGGCCAACAGGTATGTGAAACGAAGTTCAACATCACTAATTAATAGGGAAATGCAAATCAAAGCCACAATGAGATTTCACTTTATATCTATTAGAACAAGACTATTAACAAGACAAGTCATAACATAATTGGAGAGGACGTGGAAAGAAGGGAATCCTCATATGCAGCCAGTGGGAATGCTAATTGGTGCTGCCACTACAGAAAACAGTATGAAGATTTCTCAAAAAATTAAAAAATAGAAGTACCATATGATCCAGCTACCCCACTACTGAGTATTTATCCAAAGAACATGAAATCAACAATTCAAACAGATGTATGCATCCCTATGTTCATCACAGCATTATTTACAATAGCCAAGACGTAGAAGCAATCCAAGTGCCCATCGACTGATGAATGGATAAAGATGAACAGCTATGGTATATTTATGTATATAATGGAACACTCCTCAGCCATAAAAGAGACAAAATTGTGCGATTTGCAACAACATGGATGAACCCTGACGGTATGATGTTAAGCAAAATAAGCCAGGGAGAAAAAGACAAACACGACATGATTTCACTTATATGTGGAAGATAAACAAACACACGGATAAGGAGAATAGATTAGTTGTGACCACAGGAGAAGGAGGTAGAGGGAGGGCAAAAGTGGTAGAGGGGCACATATGTATGGTGATGGATGAAAACTAGACTATTGGTGATGAACATGCTGCAGTCTGTACAGAAACTGATACATGATGTATGCCTGAAATTTACACAGTTATAAGCCAATATGTCCCCAATAAAACAATTAAAAAAAAACTGCCAAGTTTCCAGTACAAAAAACCCTCGTATTTTCTCCTAAAATACAGCTATACTTTCTGTCTCTGCATATCCATGTTTACATTTCAGTTGGCCACATACCTCTCTAGTTCTATATGGACATCAGAGGTCAAGTGTCTTGATTTGTCTCAGCATATTAATTAGGTGCACAGCTAAATCCAAACATTCCTAACATATACAGCTTCCTAGGTCCTTACAGCCTTTTTGCTCTGCCTACTTCCTATAAATGACACATGTGCAAGCCAGAGCAATATGGATTTACATGGGAAAAACGGAGAAGAGTAAATTCAAGGACAGTAACATTTATTTCTGGGGTACAAAAAATTTGGTCTGTAATCTACCTACACTAATGTCAAGCTTTGGAAATGATGAATAAATGAAAAGCAATAATATATATTGGAGGTATGAGGAAGCCATTTGATTTAAAATTATTTGGCCTGATCTTGTTTTTCCAGAAAGGCCTGATGTGGCCTATTGAGCATGCATTGCACATCTTCTTTAAACATTTACACAGTTCCAAAGCCAAGAATGATAGGAATGTTGCCTCCCTCCATATCAGCATCCTAGCATATCAGCTAAGGATTACTGACCTGCTGTGCTCATCTTGTGACTAATGACCTGCTTTGCTAGCAAAGTATCTTGTGACTGTAGTAAAAAAGAGATATTCCTATCATATGTGATGTATATCCCTTGATCCAAGATGGTACATAACCACTTTGCATAGCCTGTTTCTTTGGTATGCTTCCTTCCTTGGTGGAGGTTCTCTCCCAGGATATATGCTCCTCAGGACTGGTTCACCATAAACTCACCCCAATTTAATTTATAGATTGATTATGGATTATTTGCTTTGGCAGAAAAAGCCAGACAAATATCTGCACCAATATATTAAGTTTTCAGACCAATCAAACATAGGCTCCTAAGCATCCACACATCAGTCTCCACATCCTGTTTGGATGCTGTCTCCCCAGACATTTCTGATTCTCTCTCCATACAACTTCGCATCTAAAGGTGTGTCTGTTTCTACCTACAACTCAATGACCCCTTTGCTCTCTCTAATGCCTACCTGCACACACTGGCCTGGCACTTGAGGTTTAGATCCTCCTTCTCTACCAACCTTGGTCAAGGACTCCACGTGACCACACAGCTCTGAGCAGACCTTCCCATGCTGAACACCATGATGAATCCTTTCTGGGAATACTGAGGTTTATATATGTGTCTACCAAACTCAGTTACTTGAAGGAACTTCCCCACTGTGTACGTCTGTTAATAAGACTGACCGAGTCAAACTAGACCCTTTGGCACCTGCTTTTGGTTTGTCAAAGAATCAAGACCCATGCACCACGATGTAACAGAAGAGAAAGGAAAATAAAAAATCAGATTCCTATCCTCTCCCTGATGGGGATACTCTACCTCCAGGAATTTCTACTAGACTCTTTGCTCCCTACCTTCTCCATTACATGGTTCCCATTACTTTTAAAGGGTTAAGAGGAAAGGCAGCCGAGTAGTCTTTCTTCCACTTTACTGGAGGAGAGACCTTGAAACTAGCTTTCACAGTCGCCACATGTAGGTGTCAGCTGCCACCTCTGCACCCTTCTCCCTCCTACTAACCTTTCTGCACTCCCCATTCTCTGGCCAGGAAAGAGGTTCTACTTCTCTCCAGACTGGTCTATCACAGATACACCAATGATACCCATAAGGGCGCTGAGAACCTAACTAGGTCTCCTAGTCCACACAGTTCATGGCAGAGGGAACTGATGGAGTGTGATGTGTGCACCTGGGGGACATACAGGCACCACCTGCAACGAGAGGATGGGTGGCCCTTGTCAGTTATTCTTGTTGGGGCCAATCTGGCTTCCTGCACACAGCCACAACTCTGAGTTCTGGGATACATATATAAATATATACACATACATATATACACACATAACCCTGATTAGATATATGTAATTTTTTCTTTTTACCTTCTCTAATCCCCAAGTGGGTGAAGAGCACAGGGGTGGTGCTCAGAGAACAAGTAATAAGCAATGGAGGCAGGGAGAAGCAGTCAGGCAGCATCGCAAAATAGAGCAAGTTAAAAACATGTGTCAAAGCAACCAAGAGAAGGAACAAAGATCTGAGTGCTTCGGCCTCTGCCTCGGAGACAAAGCCCCGCCTCGCAAAGTCACAACAGCCTCGTGGTGGCTGTGCACCTTGGTACCAACCCCTCAACTTTCCAGGGGTGCTCCTGCCTAGATAGGAGGCAGAGGCCTGGCCTGCCCTTCCCTCAAGAAGTTACAACTGCCACTGAGCTGTGGAACTCACTGATCAGAACACTTCCTAATTAACTCTCAGGCACCTAATGGTGACAGGGCCTCACCTACTGGTGACAGCACTGTGGGCCACGGAGCCCCAGCCCCTGAGCCTGGAAAATCCTTGGGACTTCTTTCCCATGCTGGACAATCTGAGTGCATGGCACTGTATACTTACATAATGCAGACTAGCCTCAGAAGGAATGTAGACCTCATATTCATGATTGCCATTTCCCACCCTCCTCTAGGCAGTGAAATGTGTCTCAAATAAACAGTAGAATCAATACTGCAAAGCCTAGCAGAGAAGGATCAAGAAATAATGTATCATTTAAACCTCCAAGTGTGGGAGTTTCTGATGATTTAATGGACATTTAAATATCCTCCACACCCCCAATTGTTAGCAACATGAATCCAACACACGCAGTGTGAATTTTCAGAGTAACCGGAAGTGTCAGATGACCAGAAACAGTGAAATATACCTGTGCTGGCCACTCACCACACCTTCTGGGATGTGGCTATTTCCTCCTTATTTTTACTCTCACGCTAAGAAGCTTCTCCAGGAACCAAACACCAATAGTCTCCCCTAGCGTCTCTCTCAAAAGTGGGTAAAACAGCTAAAACACGGAACTATTTAGACAGAGCAAGGTTGTACCACTACTCTCCATAAATATCTACGAACTTGAAGTGCACTGGTGTTTTTACAGTTTGTTTTAAAATAAACTCCTCATAATTAAATACACTCCGTTAAATAACCGTCTCCCTCTTTTGCTTTGTGGACTCCGTCCACTCTCCAAATGACACACCTCAGAAAGCGGTGAACCACGTAGGCACTTGGCCTCTAGCTGGAGATCGAGAACTTTCTGGAAAAAGGTCATGAACAGTAAATTAAGTGTTGTCTGAGCCTTGACCTGAAAGCCAGCGGAGGTGGCTGTCTCCAGAAACTAAGAATATGTCCACTTTAGCTACCAAGAGGTGGGAACCACCAGAACAAGCCTTGCCTACTGCCACCCAATCTATATTCCGAGGACGGGCCCAGGTATAGGCCCCCACCTGCTCGTGCTCTTCCTTTCCGCCCCGCACACCCATATTCTACCTCCAGCCCCAGCAGCCTGTAACTGAAAACTCACAACAGCAACACCGGAGGGTGGAGACAACTTTAAAAGAACATCTACTTATCAACCCATCTAACCCGATGGCAGATGAAGCAATCGGAACCCTTACTCTGTTCTGTTTCCTAGTAGCTGTTTTTTAAGACCAGGAGACTCACTTTGGAGCAAGCGGAGAAAAACCGGTATCACCCACACAACCGGGCTGCGAGCCGTGCGGCGTCGGGAGATCTACCTCGGATAGACTGAGCGCTCGCCGCACGACGTAACGCACGCACGCGCCGTAGCTCCAATTAGGAGAAACTACTGGTACGCGGAGAGACCAGGCGGCGATGACCCTTGTTTTTAAAGACCTCCCTCAGTCCAAAAGGAAAGCCGATGAGTGCCTGTCGTCCTCCCTTTTCTGCCTGCTAACGAACTGAGCAGACCGTCCAAGCTTCAGCCCACGTCTCCTCTGTCAGGTAGATGTTTCCCGCTGTCCAGTGTCCGGGAATGCGGCAGACCCCCTTCACACCCTTCCCCTCCTGGTACCCACATGGAGTTGCTTAGGTTGGCTGCATCTTTTAATCACTTTATAGGTATGAAATAAAAACGAAAGCCAGCAATGCAGCCAAAGGAAAGCGAGAAGGCAATATTTTACAGCATATTTGAGAGTCCGAGTACAAACCTACGCAGGAGCCCAGGAGAGGGAGTTAAGCGCAGCCAGAGGCGCGTGTGTCCACCGTAATCCTCGTCGGATAAAGGTGTTGGCGCTAAACTGAAATCCTCAAACAGGGAGTAGGGAGAGAGCCTGACATTCAACACTTAAGTTTTCCGAAGAGCTGGCACAGGGCTAAAAGTTGAGGGAGGGGATGGTTGCATGACTGGGGACAAGTTTTGGAAAGGGAAAGGGCAATATTAAGGAGCTGAGGAGCCCTGCTGAAGAAACGTAGGCAGCGGCAGTGTTTACTATCGCCTAGTGCCCAGTGTTAGATTCGTCGCTGTCGTCTGTTTGTTCTCAGTCAGGAGCTCTCTGATTTATCCTTGTAGAGAGGTGGGCTCTGAGAGGAGTTGGTGTCTGTTTAGGCAAGTGACCGCAGCCCTACGCGATTCTCTCAACCCCAGCGGCTCCATGGGGCTCAGGCGGACTCAGCAGCTTCCTTGCTGCTTCCCGCCTCCCTCTGACTCTTGCGGCTCTCTTCGTGTTCTGGGTCCCTACGCGCGTGTTCCTTAAACCTGGGAGCTCAGGACGCGTTCAATGAGGAACGCCTGTCAGCCTCACCTTGCTGCTAGAGCCCGGATTCAGTTAGCGGGTGCACGCCGCGATCCCAGAGCGCCTTCCTCGCTGGTTCCCTGCAGTCAGCGCCTGCCCTCCTTCCCAATAACCTCCACCTGACCCCGGAAGTGCAGTGCTACAGCCGCCCGGCTGTCCGCTGCCAACCCCAGTTACAGCTTTGAGCTCCCTCAGCCTTCGTTTAACGCCTGGCGCTTCAGCCGTGCCGTTTCAGAAGCGGGTAATTCCCCAGGGAAAGTTGCGTTAGTTTCCTGACGGTTATCGGTTCCCGGCCGGACCAGTTTCGTTTCTGCAGATCCGAATCCCGGATCACTTAGGAGCCTTCATCTCCCTAACCGTTGTGCTCTCCTCCCCACCTCAGGCAGAGTTGACTGCGCATGCCAGGCCTAGGACAGCATCGCGGGCCACCTAGACATCAACTCCAGCAGCGGCGGCGATGGCTGCCTCCAAACTCTGAGCAGGGGGGAATGCCAGGCGATGGAGGCAGCTCTCGAAGCCACGTGCCAAGACTCCTCTCGCTGTCTGGTAGACCTGTGGAGGACCACAACTACCCTAACGTACCTAGCACTCCACTAAGCCAAAGCGGTGAAATTCCAGCGACAGCTGCCTCTTGTCACCAGCGATGCGTTCTTCAAGCCCTTGGGTCCCGTCTGAGACTAGCCAGAGCTTAGCGAGTACACGTCACCCCCACGCCTGTCTCTGCGTATCTCCCATGAGCATTTCTCTGGCAAGAGCTCCACCAGAGAAAATAAAACAGACAATAGTAGCCTGTCCTCGCAAACTCTAAGCCATCATTCCTCGGACGTTTTGATCAGACAGAATTGTTTTAAGAAGTTGGGGAGAGGAAGAAGAATAGCCCTTGTAACACAGGTTTGGGGGGTACAGTAGAGTAGTTAAGATCTGTCTTAATTTCTCACTGTTCGCAGGCTTGCGGGCATTTCTCCGTAATTACCTCAAATGGTTGTGATAACAATGCTAAAGCCAGTTTGCTCACCCATCACACAGCAAGCCAATCTGTGACGCTGGGTGTAGAGGAAGAAAGCAGAAATTTATTGCAAAGCTCTGAGCAAGACAAGGAGAACAGGACAGCTAAAGCTCTAATCCAGAACTCCCCAAAGAGCTACCAGCAAGGGTTTTTATTTGGGGTTTTAGGTAGCGAAGGGGGAACATGTGGCCTTGGGGCTGAAGTTCTGAGAGTCCACTGCACTGGCTGACTATCGGTTCTACATGTTGCACATGGTAGATTTTTAGTCTGTGACGTCTAAAATTTAGAAGCAGTCATTTTAGCTTCTCACTGTTCCTGCCTGATGCTTAGTCATGCTGGGGGCTGTCAGCAAGTTCCTCTCTTATCACTGGTCCTCCTGCTGTTCTGCAAGGCAAGCTCAGAAACTTTAGTTATTTTGTTTGCCACGTTAATCTTGTGCGTACAAGGCACAGTTTCACCCCAATCTAGGGAAATTTTGACTGCTTCATCCACAGTTTCAATTGGAGTATCTGCTTTGGCTCCTAATCCCAGCCTTGAAAGCTATTCTTCTGCATTTCATTTTTCCTGGAGGGCAGCAATTTTTGGCTATGTGGCGTGTGCCTCATAGCTTTCGTCGCAGAAGGTCTGCAAATCTGTGTTCCACGTGGGGCGTGTACCTGCTTTCGCCGCAGTTCAATTCCCTGGAGCCTCTGTAGCTCATTCGCCAGGACTCCGGGGGCTGGGCACCGGCGGGTCTAGCAGGCGGAGCGGGAAACCTAAAGGCAAGGTCCTATCTCTTCTGAGGGAGCAAGCGCAGAACCCCAAGGGCTAGCAGGTAAGACTGAGTTCCTGAAGCTAGGTGGAAGGGTAAGACTGCGTGGGAGGTGTTGCCGTTTAAAGGCAGGCAGATTGCAGATTAGGATATCGCTATGAAAGGTGTCTCACTTTTCTCCTCAGTAAAGCGGTCTGTAGTCTCTCTGCCGAAGTGGACAAGATGGTGGAGGCTCCATGAGATCATCAATCCGAAATGGAGGTGACTTGCAAATCCACACAGAAAGGAGGTTTTAAAATATCCTGGGATGCGCTCATTCTAAAACTGATTAATAGCATCTCAAGTTAATTACTAAGATCAAAATCAAAACCAGCTCTACTTAACATTTACCTTTTTAAAATTTAGACTAGTACTGACAGCAGGAATTAGATTAGACAGTATTCATTCTGTTTATTGCTATAATGACTCTTTTCAGAGCATAAGTGAAACATATCTACCCTTTGAAACCCTAAAAGTTCAGGCGCAACTGAATCTTCATTCTCTAGAGCTGCTTGTAACAACTGATGCAAAAGACAGTTGGACAAGTGCATTCAGAGCAGTAGCCAACTTGGCTGTTCTGCCAATGCAGGCAAGTGTGCACACTTTCAGCACGAAGGCAAAATAAAATGCACACATTTATCTTTCCTTTTTGGTGGTGAATGTCTCTGAAAGCTAACCCACACATTTTTTTTTTTTTTTTTAGTCTTTGGTTACAAGTAGAAAGATACCTGGATTATTAAGGTATAAAGCTATTTTTATAAAGACATTTAGGTCTGGATATTAAAAATTATTAGACTGAACACAGGTGAGTTACAGACACAGCGAAGGCCTCTGGTTGTATGGTATAGCTACATTTGTTTTTGAAGCACCTCCTTTATTCAAAACAAGTCTGAAATAATCAGACGACTGAATATCTGTCAGGAAACTCTAAGGGTAGCTGCAGGTAAGGAGTCCTTCTCTCTGTATGAGATGCAGGGGACCACTAGCCTGAGGGAGCTCAGCTCATGCTAGCCTCTTCCAGATGGCTTAAGCTGCACCATGGAGGTGCAGAAACATCTTCGTCCACCTCTTGCTTTCTCAACACCCCCTCCAGCCACACGCCTTCTCCAGAGTTATGAGGCACAGGAAAACCTGGAATGAGGAAGAACTTGGGTCCTGCTATTTCTCTCAGTCCTGAGGCCTGGGGTGGGAGATGGGGGTTAGTTAACTAAGAGGCCTATTTGTACAACTTTCTAAGTCCTGAAGTTAAAATGAATGGGGAAGGGGTTTATAAAGGAGAAAAGCCTGTGAGGAGGGGTTACTGTGGGAAAAATTCTTGCTAGAGACAAGCAGAACAGTAAATTCATTTGATGTAATTTGCTGTTTAAACCATTCTTCCTTTTTACAAGTGAGACTGGCTCCACTGTATTCTGCATAGGCTGGTGGAAGTAAAAGTGTTTCTCTTCCATCTCTGAGGAATATATTTTCTAGCTCCATAGAATTTAAAGAATATCATTGTAAAGAATCCCAACCCCAAAGAGAATTGAATGGGACTTAATGGAAATTAAAATTTGAGAGCTTTCTTCATCCATTCCAGATGTTTAAAGTTTTCAATTACTCCTGAATCTGGTTAGGTGAGATTGTTTGGGAGAAATAAGACGCAAAGCTGCTCCAGATTCTTATTAAGTCTGTAACTCTCTGTTTGATGTAGGCCTCTCTGTTCTGTTACTGCTTTCAGATCAGGCTGTCATTACCAGAACTGCCAGGGCCCTCTCGCTCCTCTCAGACCTCAGGGAGAGGCTAGTACACCTGTAGCAAGGCCCCTACCCTATGTGTATTTAAGACCCTGGGCTTCCAGTACAGTCCTGGGAATTGATTTGTAGTAGACAAACTCACAGGCCTCCAAAAGTCCTTCACAGAAGCTTTGCTGGGCCCTGAGATACTAGAACCCCATCAGTAAGATTTGGATGATTATGGATATTGTGTTTTCACTTTTCATAATGTAAACTACCTTGTTCATGTAAAATAGTAACAGAAAACACCAACACAAATACTCACACTGAAAGCCTTGCAGTCATTTTATAAAAGAAGTCTAAGCCATTATGAATGGCGATAAAAAGATCCATTGACCCAAGATCTTCCTAGGACCCCACCTGTCAGCTATCTTCAAACACACAGCGTATATCTATTTTCCCTCCTTCCCCTGGTAAATCAAGTAATATCTGAAGATCTATCTTTTTCTTAGGGATTTCTGTATCAGAAAGTATCTAAAGTCTCTGCCTTCCTCAGAAATCTACTTAAGGTAGGGCTTGGATTTGAGGCCCAGAGAAGGATATCTTTGGATTTATAGGTTGCTAGCCTGAAGATGACTGCTCTTTCTGTCAGTCCTTTTTGAAAGGTTTTTGAGCATTTTAAGAAGGAGGGCCTAAGGGGCAGGCCCAACATGGTATCAACAATATTGTCTCAGAATTTTTGGCCTGAACTCAGTTGAGACTTTCATCTTCAGTTTTCCCAAATTGATACACTAGTGGGTGAATCAGTGTCTACACTAGCAGGGTTAGCTGGGAGAATACGTGTCAGCAAGGGGCACCACCCTGGGACTGGAGGAATTTAGAAGACTCTGCCAGCCCCTTGTCTTCCGCCTCTCCTGGGACAGTATGCAATTAGGAACCAGCAGATAGACTCTAACTAACTATGAAGCACTTATGAATAAGCGAAGAGCTGAGCAGTGCAGGATGGTTAACTTAGGAAGGTGGCACCCTGGAGCAAAACTTGAGGCTCATACCAGGAGCCCATGTGGGATAGGAAGGTAGTTTGGATTGGAGGCCTGACAGACTCTCTGTGCATAATGCACAGTACTGAAAGCCCAGTTATTACAGGCCTGTTGATGACACAGGAAAACCACTGAGTGGGAAGAGATCCAAGTTAAGTATACCAGTGTGGAGGGGAAATACAATGATTTAAAAGTGTGTCAGCAGACACTCACATATATCCTAATGGTTTACTGCTGGTCATGCCTCCCAGCCTACCTCAAAAAAGAGTGTATCACTGGTGAGAGGGAATGAAATTAGAAGGAAATCCACCCAGCACTTCAACAACAGGGTGTCAGGCATTCTTGCGGGGGATAAGATTTTTGTTTACTTAGGCTCAGTGAAACCAGGGATGTGTGAAGGTGATTTGTTCTTCACTCTCCACTAAGCTGGGGCCAGTTTTCCTTCTCATAGATACAGTTTGGTGTGTTTGTGTTTCATCATAGGCTTGTGTCGGGGAACTGATGAGTATGTTGGCCTGACATGCTGTACAACATGAGAAATAAGAAACTCCTGGCTTTTACAGGCTCCTGTCAATACACAAAAGGGTGTCAAACACACTTGGACCCAGGAATGCCAAGCTGAACCTGATTCTCCAAAGTTTTATAAAGTTTAACTGTTTTTCCTCACAAGAACCTCGTGAAAGGATTTCTGGAAGACTGTATTTGTTGAGGGAGATTTTAGAATTGAACTCCATGCCCTCAGAGTAGCCTGTAAAATTTCCACAGCCCAGCAGGTTGCCCCAGATCACAAATATCAAGGCTGACTTCCCAGGCTGAGGTGATAAGTCTCTGCCCACCTGTATTTCAGAGCTCAGAGCACAGAGGTACTTACCCCTTCACCCCTCATCCCAGGCCCAGACCTTGGCGCCCTGCACATACAGAATCTGTCTGCTCGGGGCTACGCTATAAGACCCAAAGCTTGGGTCAGCTGAGGCTGAATAGTCCCCAGGGAGCCCAAATCTCCAAGCCAGGAAACCCCTCCTATAGCCCTTCTGGGAAAGACCTGACAGCCAAGTAAGCACCAAGCAAGTTTGCAGCGGCTGACAGCTGAGCCTCCTGAAAGTCCCACATTCTTCCCATTAGCTCCAATTTCCTTTGGGAGACATGTCTGGCAAGGTCTCAGGATCAGGCACCAGGAATTGTGAGTGGGGTCCCAAACTGAGTTCGGGGCTGGCAAGTGCTAAGCTAGTGGGACAGGCCACTCCTTGGTGTCACCAAAACCCATAGCTGTGGCTCACGAGCCCTTGGACACAGCAGCAGTGGTAATGAGAGGAGGAGAAGGCGAATGCACTAACTCGCGGGATCTCCAGCTTCCACTTCTCCTGCTCTGCTGGGGAACTTGGCTGGGACCACCACGGAACCACCTTCTCTGGCTGTTTCTTGCTCCCATTGTACGGAGCATGGCTCTCTGCCAGTCAAGCCAGAGCCGCCTCAGGCGCTGCTCTGGCAGGTGAGTGGGGACTGCAGTCAGCAGAGTGTGGTGGTAACGGTGACCCTGGGAAATTCCAAGCCGCCCCGCCACAGTTGCGGGAACCGTAAGCTGTCGCGCCACCAGGAACTCGTCCCTAGCTTGGCCACATAGTACCTGCAGGCGACAGCCCCATTGCCATTTAAATCTTCCACGCGGACCCAGGAGACTTCCCTCTGCCACCGCCCTAAGCATGTCTCCGCCTTTACAGCCTCTCCCCTCCTCCCGCCACCAAGCTGCGCAGCTGGGACAAGTGCCGCGCTGGCGACCAGCTACTGCACTGCCCACCTGGAATACCAGCGCCTAAGTAATGCAGCTGGTGACGCGGAGCGGGGAGAAATGTCCCATTCTTGTGTCCACGGATTGTGGAGAAAATGGGCCTCTAAAGCTCCAGACCAAGCACAGCCTCACCTCAGCCACCTGCATTTCCTTCTGGGTTATCCAGCACAAAGCAAGTTTGCCTGTGGGAGGCCTGGGTCTCCTTGCAAGGCTTGAGGATGTGCCACCTCGGGATCAGCTATACGATATGCCGGCATTCTTTAAAACAAATCTGCTGTGAGCTCCTATTCTGGCAAACTAACACATTCATTTTCACCTCAGCCCTCAACCCTCCGCGTGAGGCAAGGTTAGACCTGTTGGCACCAACACCCTCTCAGAAGATTCAGCGAGTGTAAAAGACATTAGTGAGGTACCTTCCCTGCCTTGATTCTTTTGTTCACTGTGCACCCTGCTCTATTTTCCACAGTCCCATTGCCCCATTGCCCCATCCCTGGCTCTCCTGGATGAGAAGAACTGGGGAAGTTCAGCAGAAAGAATTCTCCTTGCACTAATGAGTGTACACACAATAACACAGCAAGGCTAGGGAGGTGAGACAGGGCAGAGACACCTGGCAGCAATTGTGTCCCACCAGGCAGTCTTTTCAATTTTAATACTCTGCTTCCCACTTTTCTGCGATTTCATGCACCTCTTTTCTTTTTGTTTTGGGGGTCTACACAAAACCTCTGCATTTGTCTTCACCTCTCCTAAAACCAAAGTTTTGGCAGGGGAAATTTGGGCTGTATCCGAGCCAAAATTGGTGGAAACCACAAACTAACCACCCTCCTGCCTGCCAAATATATACAGACACGGGCCTTCTAGCTAACCTGCTCTTACTTCCTCTCTCTCTCCCTCCCCTAGAAGTATTAGTGGTCTAGCAAAGTGATCTAGCCCTGAGGAACTGTGACCAGGAAAAACAGTCCAGAGTTTGTCTCAGTTAGCAGCTAGTTTTTGGCACTGTGTGATCTAGATCTTTGCAGCCAGTACCTACCTTTTTCTCTTTTTGGACACCTGTTTTTTTGTTTGTTGTTTAATTGTGTGTGTGTGTGTGTGTGTGTTTGAAGCATAACAAAATACACCATCTGAACCATTTATAAGTATCTGGTTCTATAGTGTTAACTATATTCACGTTGTACAACCAATCTACAAAACTTTTTGATACAGTCTATATAAATCAAAGCAAATTAGAGATTTCAAAGGAATTATACTCAGAATATGATCTAGAGTAAATACACTATAATATGCTACCATCAACACCATCCATCTCCAGAACTCTTTCCATTTTGTAAAAGGGAAACTTTATACCTGTTAAACAATAACTCACCACTGGCTGGTAACCACTTTTCTGCTTTCTCTCTCTATGATTTTGACTACTTTAAGTACCCCAGTGTTGACCTTAAACAAATAGCCAGTTACTTCTCCAGCAAATGTGGGTTTATCTGAGATCAGCAAGGAACTGAAATTCAGAGTCTGCACCCATGGCAAGGCCGTTGGGATTCCCCTAGCACCAAGGGAAGAGAAAGTCTTTTATAGAGGGGAAGAGGAAATTGGAGGGCTATTGCAAACAAACTGTTGCAGCTATAGTGGCTTTTCATAGGCTGAGTTGTAACAATCTCTCATTGGGTCAGCTTCTTGCCAGCCAAGAAGGGTAAATCTTTGCTTTTTCCTTTTGAGCTCTGCTTTCTGTGTAGAGTGTGAGAGCTCATGCTTTTGGTCTCCTCTCTCCAATTTAATGAGGATTCTGTTTATCAGTTCAACATTTCCCCTTTTGATCAAGAGATTTATCTGAAAACACTGCTGATCAAGGGTCAGGTTTTTCTGGTTTCAGCAGGTTTTTGACCCTCAGTGGCAGGAGGACTTTTTCTAGGTGTCAAGTCCTACATCAGAGGAAAGGTGTGCGGATTGGAAACCTATTGAGGCCACATTTGAGTAACAGGAGGGATAGAAGGGAGAACTTGCAGGTACTTTTCTAAAGTCCATATGTTATCAAGATCATAGGCATTAGAGATCATCTGAAGCATTATATCATCATCAGAGGTTTGGCAGACAAACTCAACAGGCCTAGTCTGGACATTTTGGGAAAACTGTATCATCAGATTTTTTCTCCTTCAATTGTGGAAAATCTTTACTTTCAGGTCACCAGATTAAGTGCAGACCCAGTCTTGGTTTTGTTCTTTCTTTAGGTATGTCATGTGAGTCCAAGAGTCTATTCCCTGAAGTTTTCCAGTACAAGGGTTAGTTGACAGTCCCTGATAGGGGTGTTTTCAGCAAGGTTGAAGAGAGTCCTTCTGGAGATATCTTTTCCAAAACATAAAATCTCCAGGTTGCAACGTCTTCCTCTCCCTGGAGTGCGCTGTGGAAGATTGCTCTACCAAAACACAGTTATTTTTAAGAGAAGCACTTAGGCCTTGGCAATGTTGGAGTGTATCTCCTCTTATTAGCTGTGGGTCAAAAGAGGTAGGAGCCAAGTGCATTGGGCATCCTGTGCCTGTCTCAAAGGATGAGAATTTATGAGTTCCATTGGGGTGGATCTGAAATTTAGAAGGACCAACAGCAACATGACCAAGGTATTTGGAGAGTTTCTACAAATTTTGCCAACTGGCTCCTAACTATGTGTTAGTGCATTTGACTAAACCAGAGGATTGAGGGTGGTAAGTGCAGTGAAAGTTTTGTATAATCAGCCAAACCAGGAATACATTCCAAGTACCTGACCAGTAAAATGGGTTCCTTGATCACTTTGAAGCTCAAGAAGAGTTCTTCAGGTCCAAAAGGACTTTAGCCTCAGAAGAGAGAGTAGCCTATCTATAAGGAAAGGCTTCAGTCATGGGAAAACATAAAAACCATGACTTAAACATACTTATACCTATGAGACAGGGAAAGTTGTATGAAATCCACTTTCCAAATCTTGAATGGTCCATTAGGCAGTTTAAAATAGCTATGAGCAGGGCAAACAGGCTTCCTTGGATTGTATTTTGCACAAATGGGACAAGTGAGAGAGGCATTTTTTTGCAGCCTTGCTGATATTTCCTCTCCAACATTGACTCATGAATGCTGTTATTTTGTCAACAGACCAATAGTTAAATGCATGTACAGTGTTTAGGAGTGGGGATTTTAGAGTCTTTGGTAGGACTGAGCTGTTATTTGGTCCAAACCAGAGCTCATTCTTATTATCAAACCAGCAGTTGTTGAATTTCCAATCTTCTTTTTCCTTTTCTGAGGTGAATTGTTAGGCTTGTCTAGTCAGTTTTTCTAAGTTATCACTTGGGGAAATACCCCTTTTGAGCTTGCAGAGGCTTGTTTGCTGTTGGTTCCTTTAAGGGCTGAATTCCATGCAGAAATGTCAGCAAGGTGATTTCCTTAGCTTCTAGTGAGTCAAGTTTCGGGTATCCTGGGATCTCAATAATAGATAAAGCAGTAGGTGAAAGTATAGCATAGGGACAATTTTTAATTTTATTTCTGCTGGAAGTAAGGAAGCCATGTTGTTTCCATAACATTACAAAATCATGAGGTACTCTGAAAGCATATCTACTGTCAGTATAAATATTGTTCTTGGCTGAATCAGTACAAGCCCATGTAAGAGAATATAATTCAGGACTTTAGTAGCCATAGGTAAAGGTGCTTCCTCAACAATATCATAACGAGTTGCAATAGCATACCCAGCACTGTATTTGCCATTGTCAACCTTTAAATAAGAACCATAAGTAAATCTGAGAATTTGGCATTAGCCAAAGGAGTTTCCTGCAGATCACTGAGAGGAGTCAAGAGGTGATCTGTCAGCTTTAAGCAGTCACAAGAAAATTCATCATAACACAGGGGAAAAGAGTAGCAGGATTAAGGTTATTACAATGTAAAAGAGGTATATGAGGAACATTTAAAAGGATTTCATGGGAGGTGAAGAGGCTGACTGAAAAATGATGAGTGTGATGAGAAGGCTTCCATGCCATGAGGTGCAAAATGGTTAAAAGGGATCCCATAACAGTTTTCTCAGTGGCCTTTACCAAAAGGGTAGTGGCAGTAATGGCTCAAAAGGAAGGAGGTATTCAGGAAAATCTCACGGTGGGTGCTTACTTTTACGTTTGGGGAAACGTAGGATATCATAAAGCCTATTTGGATTTAGCTGTAGCCCTTGTTCTGATATCAGATGCCCTAAAAAATGAGCCTGGGTTTGCACAAAGTGTAATTTATCTTTGGTGGCCTTATTTTCCTTTAAGGCTAAAAGCTTTAGCAAGTGGATGCTGTCTTCCTGTGAGGAGAATTTGGATAGGGAGCAAAGAAGCATATTGCCCACATTTGCAACAAAGTAGAACCCCTAGGGAATTTTATGTCATTCGGATAAGCCTTCAGGATTTATGAGAAATAAGAAGGACTCTCAGTAAAATCCTGAGGCATTAGCATCCAGGTAACTTGCTTTCTTTCCCAAGTAAAGGCAAAAAGGTATTGGCTAGTTTCATCATCTGGAATGCTAAAGAATGCCCTGCAAAATCAATTACAGTAAAGAAGTTGCTCCCAGTGGGATAGATGTTAGTAGTGTATGAGGGTTAGAAAGAACAAGATGTCAGAGGATGACAACGTTTACTGTTCAGAAGTCCAGGACAAACCTCCACCCTTGGCCCTTGGATTTTTTCATGCATAAAATAGGAATGTTATAGGGACGAGTACAAGGGACGATGAGGCCCTGAGTGTTGTAATCTCCTGTTATGGGCTTTATATCTTAAAGGCCTTCTTTACTAAGAGTGTATTGATTAAGTTTGGGGTGGGGTTTGAGAGATCTATTTGAATTTTTAAGGGAAATGCATTGTAAATTTTGCTAATATCAGTTGAAGATTTCACTCATAAGAATGGCAGTAGCTGCTTCAATTAAGACAAATGATCAGTGTCTTCAGAACCAGCTATAGTATCATGAGGGAGCAAAGGGCCATTTAATTCACCTGGTTGGCTATTTTGATGGCTACTTTAAAATTCTAGAATTATTTCCCCCTTTCTTGAGAAAGAAATTCCACAATAATACTTTTCTAAGAAGTCTTAATAATAAGTCATTAATAAATGAATAGAGGTGGAAGAACTGAGGAGAAAAGAGTGTGTGTCTCTCAAAAGGGCTTAAAGAAAAGGGATAGGTTCAGAGATAGGAATCTTTTGAGGTTTATTAGACATCCTCACTATGTGAACTGTGTTAGTGTTCTGAGGCAAGAGTTATTTACAGCAGTGGAGTTGAATGCTGGTGTCAGTCAGGACAGAAAGAGGGTCATCTCCAACCTGGAGAAATGTTTCTTCAAGCCTATTACAAGAGATGATTAGAAAGAGGCCTTGTAGTTCTTCAGAGCCCCAACACTGAGAATTTGAAAGACATTGGAAAGGCTGGTTAGAGAGCTGCAGCATTTAAATTTGTAACAATCTTTTCCAATGCCCTGGCTCTTTGAAATGATAACAGAAACTAGGATGCTTTCTGTTTCATTTATGGGCCTTCATTGTTGAAGTTGAAGATTAAGAATTTTAGCAGTTTTTCTTTTAGGTGACTCATCTATGGTGCAAGAGAGCTGATTTGCCAGATTAACTAACTCTGGAACATTGACAGTTTTTGTTCTACCTGGTTCTTTTCATTAAAAAGGAGAGGTCCCAGTTTAGCCTATTAATAAACAGTTAAAAGCTACCCAAGTGAAATCAACACCTAAAGGAACACTAGAAGTTTTTAAAAACAATCTGAGGTCAATTGCAATAGTTTTGCACAGGTTCATTAGGATTTTTTTGCACAAGCCTGAATTTTGTTTCAATCTATAGGCTTTGAGAAAGCCCTAAGAATTGCCTGATGAAGCCATCTCTAGAAATTGTGTGAGCCTAACCAAACAGCAGGTCAGCAGGTTGGTCTTCCAGTTGTAATTGTAAAGTTCTTTCAGGATTTTCTCAATAAGCAGTTTTCATCCAAAGTTGGGATTGGCCTTCAAACACGAGCATCTGAACTGGCTGATATAAGTCAGAAAAATCAGGTTAATAAGCTTGAATGGCTATATAAATTCCTTAACAAACCTGTGAGGATCTTCTGTTAATTTGGGAAAACCTTTGATTATGGCTAACTGTTCAGCTTTAGTCCAGGGAACGTTAAAAATTAAGGGTTTAATGGTAGGCTCCTTAGAAAGCTTAAGTTTACAGGGAAAGTTTCTGATAGATTCAGAGGAAGAGGAAGTGGTAAAATGTTCAAGGAAAAGAGGAATTTTGGTGAGAATTTTAGTATGAGGAAACAGAATATAGAGGAGGTGTAAATGGTATAGAAGAGAGGGAAGAAGATGATGCTGGAGGTGGGGCCTGAGAATGACTAGCTGGAGTAAAGGAATAAGATAGCGCTGGAAAAGAGGACTATGAAGCTTCAGGATTCATTTCATCTTTCTTTAATCATTTGTTTGCCTCGGTTAATCTTAAAATTTTATTTTGTAAACAGGCAATTTTAGACTCCTGATAACATTTGAATACCAAGAAATGTCAATCAAAATAGGTCTTCTGTTCAGTTTGGGAAATTACAGAGCTATGGTTGTCCATTTGGGTTCTAAGAAAAGTAAGTTTGCGAAGTTCAAATATTTCCCATAATCACCATTGACATTTAGAATTTATTTTGGTTAGACTGGTCCATTTGGTTAGAAATTTGCATGAGGAATGACTATGGTTTTAAAATATGAAATTGGCTAGGATCCTTGTAGGGAAGCACCCTCAAAATATTTAGATAACTGGGATACAATTTCTTAGAGGTTTTTCTCTAGAGCAAAGTAGTAATTCTCAAACAGCCTAAACCACTTAAACATCTTAAACTCAAACAACTTGAATAACTCAAACAGCCTGCAGGCTTAATGCTAGCCAGTCCCAATAGAACAATTTGATTTCATTAAGGTAAACCAAAGGTTGCTCAGTGCAGTTCCAAAGAACAGTCTACTCCCATGGGAGTCAGGCAGAAGGCTGGACCAGCACAGTTCCAATGAACAGTTTGAAAGTTGACCAAAGGCAAACAAATTTTCAGTAGAAATAGCTCATTTTCAAAAGGAATCGGATCAGAACCTTCCGCAGTTCCAAGGAACAGCCTGATACAGAGTCAGGTCAAAGTTCCACCCAAGTACTCACAAACAAACAAGGCAATGACTAGAAAAGGATAAAGCTGTAAAGTAGATCCTGAATAGAGCCTGGAGCCCCTCAGAATGCAAAGAAGGCAGAAGCTTGGATTCAGCAGAAAGACATACCCTCAAACTCCAGGGTCCATGAGAAGAGTAGCAAACACAGCGGGTTCTCCTCTGGGTATCACACCTGTTTGCACACCAACCTCAGAGTCATTGAGGGTCTTCTTTGGATCCCCTCATGGGCCACCAAAGTATTGACCTTAAACAAATACACAGCAAGAATTTTCTACAGCAACAATAAGTGCATTTGGGATTGCAATTCAGGGTCTGTAGCCATGGCAAGTCATGCAAGTCCCTCATCAGCAAGGGAGGACAAATTATTTTATAAAGGAGAAGAGGACGTTGGGAGGGCTATTGTAAATCAAGAGTTTCAGGTATAGTGGTTTTTCATTGGCTGAGTTGTGACAGTTTCTCACTGGCTGACCTCCTTGCAGGTCATAAAGAGGAAGTCTTCAAGCCTCAATAAATTTATAAACTGTTATGACTTCATTGAAATAATAAAAAAAGAAGAAGAAAATAGCAGTTGTTGGTGATGATGTGGAGATGTTGGAAACTTGTGCGCTGTTGGTGGGAACATAAATTGGTGCAGCAGCTGTTGAAAACAGTATGGCAGTTCCTCAAAAAGTGTAAAATAGAATTATATGATACAGTAATTCAACTTTTACGTATATATCCATAGGAATGGAAAACAGATTTTGAGGAGACAGTAGTACAACCATGTTCATTACAGCATTATCCACAAGAGCCAAAATGTGGGAGCAACCCAATTATTCATTGATGGATAAATGAATAAACAAAATGTGGTTTTTTATATATACAATGGAATATTATTCAGCCTTAAAAAAGAAAGAAATTCTGCAATTTGGATGAACTTACAACATGGATAAAACTTAGGACTCTATGCTAAGTGAAATGTGAAATAAGTCAAGGAAAAAGACAAAATACTGGGGGCTGGCCCAGTGGTGCAGTGGTTAAATTCACATGTTCCACTTTGGTGGCCCGGGGTTCACTGGTTCAGATCCAAGGTGTGGACCTACGCACCACTTGTTAAGCCACGCTGTGGTAGGCATCCCACATATAAAGTGGAGGAAGACAGCCATGGATGTTAGCTCAGGGCCAGTCTTCTTCAGCAAAAAAGTGGGCTATTGGCAGCTAATGTTAGCTCAGGGCTAATCTTCCTCAAAAAAAAATTTAAAGAACCAAAATACCATATGATTCCTCTTGTATCACGTCAAATTAATAAACAGAGACTTCATTAAGTTGGAGTCAGGTGGGCAACAGGGGAAGCTCTCAAGCCCAACATTGATAGCAGAATCCAACATAAAGAAGAAATACTTCCTTTTTTCAAAAAAAAGTTTAGTGAGGTTATAATAGTTCATAACATTATACTTCAGTTGTAAATTATTATTTGCGAGTCCATATAAATGCGCCCCTTCACCATTTGTGCCCACCCCAGAATCCCCTTCCCCTTGGTAACCACTAAACTGTTCTCTTTGTCCGTGTGTTTCTTCATCTTCCACATATGAGTGAAATCATGAGGTGTTTGTCCTTTTCTGTCTGGCCTATTTTGCTTAACATTAAACCCTCAAGAACCATCCATATTATAGCAAATGGCATGATTTTGTCTTCTTTACAGCTGAGTGGTATTCCATTGTGTAAATATATTACATCTTCTTTATACATTTATCAGTTGATGGGCACTTGGGTTGCTTCCACATCTTGGCTACCGTAAATTGTGCAGCAATGAACATAAGGGCACATAAGTCTCTTTGTATTGTTGGTTTCAAATTCTTTGAATAAATATCCAGTATTGGGATAGCTGGGTCATATGGTATTTCTATTTTTAGTTTTATGAGGAATCTACATGTTGTTTTCCATAGTGGCCACACCAGTTTGTATTCCCACTGGCAGTGTATGAGGGTTCCCTTTTCTCTTCAATCTCACCAACATTCGTTATTTTTTGTCTTGGTGTTTACAGCCATTCTAATGGGTTTAAGGTGATATCTAAGCGCAGTTTTGATGTGCATTTTCCTGATGATTAGTGATGTTGAACATCTTTTCATGTGCCTATTGGCCATCTGTATACCTTCTCTGGAAAAATATCTGTTCATAACCTCTACCCACTTTTTGATTGGGTTGTGTTTTTTGTTTTTGTTTTTTTTTGCAGTTCAGTTGTGTGAGTTCTTTATATATTATGCAGATTAACCCCTTGTCAGATATATGATTTGCAAATATTTTCTCCCAGTTGGTGAGCTTTTAGTTTTGATCTTGGTTTCCTTTGCCTTGTAGAAGCTCTTCAGTCTGATGAAGTCCCACTTGTTTATTTTTCCTTTTGTTTCCCTTGTCTGAGTAGAAAGTATTCAAAAAGATCCTTTTAGGACAAATGTCAGAGTTTAATGCCTGTATTTTCTTCTAGAAATATTATGGTTTCAGGTCTTCCCTCAAGTCTTTAATCTATTTTAAGTTAATTTTTGTTTATGGTATAAGATAATGGTCTGCTTTCCTTCTTTCATATATGGCTGTCCTGTTTTCTGAATACCATGTATTGAGGAGGGTTTCCTTTCTCCATTGTATGTTCTTGGCTCCTTTGTTAAAAATTTTCTGTCCACAGATGTGTGGTGTTATTTCTGGGCTTTCAATTCTGTTCCATTGATCTATGTGTCTATTTTTGTATCAGTATCATGCTTTTTGATTACTATAGCTTTGTAGTATGTTTTGAAGTCAGGGATTGTGATGTCTCCAGTTTTGTTCTTTTATTCTCAGGATTGGCTTAACTACTTAGGGTATTTTATTGCCACATAGGAATTTTAGGATTCTTTGTTCTACTTCCCTGAACCGTGTCATTGGGATTGCATCAAATCTGTAGACTGATTTAGGTAGTACGGGCATTTTAACTTTGTCTATCTTCCAATCAGTGTGCAAGGAATATCATTCCATTTCTTTATGTCATCACTAATTTATTTCTTATAATTACGTCTTATAGTTTTCATTGTATAAGTCTTTCACCTCCTTAATTAAGTTTACTTCCATATATTTAATTCTTTTTGTTGTAACTGTAAATGGGATTGCATTCTTAGGTTCTCTTTCTATTAGTTTGTTATTAGAGTATAGAAATGCAGCTGATTTTGGTAAGTTGATTGTGTTCCCTGCAACTATGCTGTAGCTGTTAATTATTTCTAATAGTTTTCTGATGGATTCTTTAACATTTTTTATATAAAGACTCGCATCTTCAGCAAAAGATGAGAGTTTCACTTCTTCCTTGACAATTTGGATACCTTTTATTTCTTTTTCTTGCCTAATTGCTCTGACCAAAACCCCCACCTTTGTCTTTTTCCTTTTCTTAGAAGGATAGCTTTCAGTTTTTCTGAGTGTGATGTTGGCTGTGGGCCTTTATTATGCTGAGATACTTTCATTCTATACCCATTTTATTGAGAGGTTTTATCATAAATGGACGTTGGATCTTGTCAAATCATGTGGGTTGTCTTGATCATGTGGGTTTTATTCTTCATTTTGTTAATGTGATATATCACGTTGATGGATTTGCAGGTGTTCAACTATCCCTGTATCCCTGGAATCCCACTTGATCATGATGTATAATCCTTTTAATGTTCTGCTATTTTGGTTTGTCAATATTTTCTTGATGATTTTTTGCATCTCTTTTCATCAGCAATATTCACCTCTAATTTTCTTTATTTGTGTTGTCCTGGTCTGGCTTTGGTGTTAGGGTGATGTTGGCCTCATAAAATGAGTTAGGAAGTGTTCCATCTTCTTCAATTTTCTGGAATAGTTTGAGAAGAATAGGTATTAAATCTTTGAATTAGTTTAGTACGATTCTCCTGAGAAGCCATCTGGTCCTGAACTTTTATTTTTATGGAGGTTTTTGATTACTGTTTCAATCTCTTTACTTGTGCTTTGTCTATTCAGATTCTCTATTTCTTCTTGGTTCAGTTTTGGGAAAATGCATGCATCTAAGAATTTATCAATTTCTTCTAGATTGTACAATTTTTGTATAGAGATTTTCATCGTGTTCTCTCATAATCCTTTGTATTTCTGTGGTATCCACTGTAATTTCTCCTCTTTCATTTCATCCTCTTTCATTTCTAATTTTATTTATTTGAGCCTTCTCTCTTCTTTCCTTCATGAATCTTGCTAATGGTTCATCAATTTTGTTTACTTTCTCAAAGAACCAGCTCTTAGTTTCATTGATCCTTTCTACTGTTTTTTTTTTTTTTTTTTTTGGTTTCT